>NC_036643.1:3548234-3645524 GCF_002806865.2 Cucurbita pepo subsp. pepo
AAAAAAAAAAAAAAAAAAAAAAAAAAAAAAAAAAAAAAAAAAAAAAAAAAAAAAACCGCAGTTGTCAGATATTCACAAATTACAGTTAAAGCAAATATAAATAGAAAAACAAATGGTTTAAAAAAAAGGAATTTCCAGGACGAACTCCCATTTATGTAAAATTAAGACACGAATAAATAAATTTAAAACAGGAAAAAAAAAAGAAAAAAAAAAAGAGCCTTCGATTTGAATTGTCGCATTGGAATCCCCCAGTGATTGTGTTCATTGTGTTCATCTCTTTTTAGGGTTCCCAATTTTGGTTTCTCTCTCCGATTCAATTTCAACCCATAAAAAGCCCTCACTGACACACCGAAAAGAAAGCTCAATCCATGAGGACGACACACTAGTATTACTCTACCACCAACTGTACATATATTTTTTTTTTTTTGTTCATTTTGTTCATTTTGTCCAGGCCATTTCCCCTCAAACCCTAGGATTTTGACCTGTTAGGGTTTTCGATTTCATTTGTTTTCGTGTTTCGTTTAGTTTCCGATCCTATTCCGGCGTAGTTCTTCTTGATTATTCAGGTTAAGATTTGGTTTCCATGTTATTGCTTTTCGTCTCGTGTAATTGAGTCGTAGATATGGATGTTTTCGGTAACGGAGCTAGAGTTCAAGTGGCATCTACGTCCGGGGATCTCAAGCGTTTTGGAGCCAATTCAACGGGTATGGTTTTTGCTTTCTTCTCGGATTCTCTCATGCAATTTTTTCTTTTGTAGCTTTATGCTGCTCTTTTGGACCTTTGTCTTGAATCATTGTTACTTCAGATCCATTTTATTTGAACTTCTTCTTAATTGTGTATATGAAGTCGGTGATTGAGAAATTTGAGCTCGGATGGTGGTAGTTGTTGTGTATAATCTTACAGTTGTGTTCTCGAATCTTCTGAAGGATGTGAGGATTTCGTTCTAGTCCTGTTATTGAGATGGAATATGTTAATTCTCAAGAATTTAGTCGATAACTGTTTGTTTGCGGATTATGGCAGTTGTCTGCGATGTTTCTCAATTTTCTACCTATTAATTTTAGGTCATTTTCTTAGGAAGTCGTTATTGGTTTCATGGAGCGATTGTTGTTGTTCTATGATGTAAATGTCGTTTAGGCCATTTGTGTTCTTGCGATAGTTACAATTTGAATTGTTGTTTTCTTTTTCTTTTGATTTCTTGGAACTTCACCGGAAGAATGGGGAGAGAACTATAGAGGTGGTTTATTTGATTCTTGTAGAAAACTCTCTATGCATAACGCTCTTCGGACGTTTTATAGTCACTTTATTTCATTTATTTATGATTAGATCTGAAACATGTTCTGATCTCTAGTTTTATAATGAAGATGCAAGCGATGTGATTTAATTTTCAATGTTGCAGAAGATGCTCTGTTTGATGCATCGCAGTATGCATTTTTTGGGAAGGATGTCATGGAGGAGGTTGAATTGGGGGGATTAGAAGATGAAGAGGATGATACACTTGCTGCTGGGATTGAGGAGGAGGAGGAGGAGTTTTTGTTTGATAAGGAGGTATCTTTTATTTCCTTTGTTCTATACAATTATGTTCCTTTTTTTTTTTAGCTGGATGCACATGTTTTCTTTTTAAAATCGGTGGTAGTTGCATGTGAACGAATAGAAGTCCAAGTTCAATCCGTGCCCTACAAGTTTCGGAAATTTAAATTTAAAATCACCCTATAGAAAAATTGGATCTCGTAAATTTTTGTTTGAAGAAGTTTTTTATTGTGTAGTTATGTATTTGAAGTTCTTGCATCATCTCCATTTTCTATTGATGATATATCAATCATCAATAAGTCTGGGGGTGGGAATCTAATTATGAGGAATCAAGAAAAGAGGGAAATTATAAAAAAGTTGGGAAGAATTTGCTAAAGAGGTCGAACCCAAATGGCTTCCCTTGTCTATGACGTCCAAATAGCTCGTTCCCGTTTATTTCCAAGCAAATATTCTACAAGGTAGCTATAAAACCAGCTTCCCAACTCGAAAAGAGTTTGAATTATTGCCGAAGACTACTCATTTGTTATGGAGCATGAAAAGTATCCCCAAGTTAGAGGATCCATTTGATCTCCTTCCCCTTTGTATCTATGATATCCCTATGCTTGTTATTTCCCTGTTTGTACCATCTTTCCTCCAAGAGGTTTCATTTGGTGGCCTCTGTGTTACCTTCTATTGCTGCCCTCTCTCCTTCTTTTGGGTTATGCTGTCCTTCGATTCCTAGTGGTTCCTTCTTTACTGTGCTTTGGAAGGTCGAAATTCCCAAGTAGTGACAGATTTGACAAATGTTTCATTGCAAAGTTAACACTTTGGATCATGTGTTGAGAAAGTTCTCTCGAACAGGGTCACGGTGTTGCATCCTTTATAGGAGAGTGTCTGAGGTCCTTGATCACCTTTTGTTGAGATGTCATTTTGCCTCCTTGGTTTGGGATTTTTTCATGCGGCTTGGCCTGATGTGTGCAGATCTATGCTGGAGGTGTTCTTCTTTAATCACCCTTTGTTACTTAGAGTTGTTATTTTATGGGTCTTTGGGCTTGGGAGAAGAAGTCATTATTTTCAAGAGGTTGAGAGGGTCTTGGGAGGTGGTCTGGACTCTTGTTAGGTTAATGTTTCTCTTTGGGTTCCATGGTTAATGAGTCTTATAATTATTCCTTAGGTACCATTTTTCTTAGATCGAAGCCCCCTTTTAGCCTAGGTGGTTCCTTTTGTTGATATTTTTTTGTATTCCCTTTCCATTATTTTATTTGCCCTCAATGAAAGTTTGACTTTTCATATAAAAAAAATCATTGGTTAAAATAAATCTGGATCTAGAGATGCCAATCAGCTTTCCTGTCTCTCTTACGCGGTAGATATTTAACATTGCATTCCTTTTGGACTTATTCCCTAAAGAAAATGCATCAGTTTTAGGTTAATCCAGACAACATAATAAGATGGGTGTGGGAATTCATGGATTTATCTCATACAATTGTAAGTTTTGAAGTTACATGTGGTAGTCTTGATGAGAAAAACTGTTGCTAATGTAATCTTGGAACTTCTATAAAACATCGAGCAAGCTTGTCACTTTCTCCTTCTCTTATTGCACAAGTCGCATTTGAGCTACCGTGGTATTTTTTTGCTCTGTTACAAAATGTGCCATTTTATATTAAGAACTAACTCAAATGTTTGGTAATCATTTATAATTCATAAGTGCTACATAATTGGATTTAACTAACTCCTTTCTATGGTTTGCAGAGTGAGGACTTTAGACCTCCATCTGATATTGACGATCTTGTTTCTTCATTTGAAAGGGTTAGAAACCTTGTAGAACTCCTTTGCATGAATGACATGTTTCTATATTTTTATCTCTATTTGATTATTACTTTGTGTCCTTTCAGTTGAGCGAGGTTGGTAGCGGGCCTACGGGAGTTATTGGAGGTAGAGCATTGAGAGAAAGTAAGTTTTGCCTATCAACTGTTTGTGATGCTAAAGTAGTTCTCAAGTAATAGTTCGTATTGAATAGTTTGCTATTATCGAGATGGTCCAGTAACATAAAATGGCTTCATGCCGCAGACAAACATTACTTGGTGCTCTAAACTCCCTCCATCAAGGTGGGTCTAGAAAACTTCACCGTGGCAAAATTTATGTTTTATTTTTTATTAGCCTTTCAATTCTCAAAATTGAATTGGGAAAATTGAAGAGAACTTTAAAATCTGCAGTTCTTAATACTATTTTTATTTCAAATGTCCATTTCTTATTCTCTTCATCACAATTTAGGTGAACTTTTACTTGAGGAAAGTATTATAGACCTTTTGAAAATGTTAATTTGAGCATTCGTAGCTTGGATTCTGTATGTTAATGTTGGGAATGTATTTTTAGAGGTTAGATTTTTGCCAATTTTTTTCCCTTATTGTGAACTATTTTGATCCTAGTCATCTTGCGTGGAAGGAGCCAGATGACAGATTTAGCTTTTTTCACCCCTAAATATATACTACTATTAGATTGCGTCCGACCACCCGATCAATTCAGACTCGAACCTAATCACCCCGCTTTTGGAGATGGAGACTTTACTCATCGTCTTGACCCATCCATAGTCTGCTAATCTAATTCCAACATCTTTAATCCTGACAAGCTTGTTTCGAACGAGATCTCTGTCTTTTCTTTGTTACACAACACTGAATGTACAGTTCATTTGTCGGTTCATGGTTGACTGATTTCCTTCATGTTCTTTTTGTCTTTCTCATCTACTCTTCTAGGTTCGTCAGTTAATGAATGGGCACGTGAGGAGGGCTTCTCTAATTGGCTTGCCCAGCAAGGCTATAATGTGCAAAGTGCTCAGGAAGGAAAAAGATGGTCATCACATCCACATTTTTCCTCTCTTGCTGAATCTACGTCTTTATATAGGACATCGTCTTACGCTGATCAGCAGCCACAGCCGCAGCAATACCACCAACAGTTCTCTAG
Source organism: Cucurbita pepo subsp. pepo (assembly GCF_002806865.2). Lineage (NCBI taxonomy): Eukaryota > Viridiplantae > Streptophyta > Magnoliopsida > Cucurbitales > Cucurbitaceae > Cucurbita > Cucurbita pepo. The sequence continues at coordinate 3,552,699 of NC_036643.1, forward strand.
TGAGCCAATTTCGGTCCCGAAGTCTTCATATCCTCCTAGCGGAATATCTCCTCATGCTTCGCCAAACCAGCATTCAAGCCATCTAAACATGCCTTTTGTTCCTTCTGGACGCCATGTAGTATCATTATCTCCATCAAATCTCACACCACCAAACTCTCAGATTGCTGGTTTCATTTCTGGATCACGATTTGGAAATATGCCGCAACTTAACTCTGGTCTCTCTGCTAACGGTGGACCGCAGAGCCAATGGGTCAACCAAATTGGCATGTTTCGTGGAGAACATTCCAGTCACCTAAACAATTTATTGCCTCAACAGTTACCGAATCAGAACGGATTTCCACAGTTACCACCACAGCCACCGCAGCAGCAGCAGCAGCAGCAGCAGCATAGGTTGCAACATCCTGTTCAACCTCCATTTGGTGGTTCTCTACCAGGTTTTCAGTCCCATCTTTTTAATTCCCATGTATCTTCAGGCCCACCCCACTTAATGAACAAATTGGAAGCCATGCTCGGCGTACCGGATATGAGGGATCAAAGGCCTAGGTCTCAGAAAGGTAGACAGAACCCTCGTTTTATCCATCAGGGTAATGAGACCAGTAGTTTTAGGAATAACTTTGGGTGGCCTTTCTGTAGATCCAAGTATATGGGAGCCGATGAATTAGAGAATATTGTTAGAATGCAGCTTGCAGCAACACACAGTAATGATCCATATGTAGATGACTACTATCATCAGGCTTGTCTTTCAAGAAAATCTGCAGGAGCAAAGTTGAGGCATCATTTTTGTCCTAATCAACTAAGGGATCTTCCACCACATGCCCGTGCCAATAATGAGCCACATGCTTTTCTTCAGGTCGAAGCACTCGGTAGGGTTCCATTCTCATCAATTCGTAGACCTCGCCCTCTTCTTGAAGTGGATCCTCCAAGTTCGTCTGTTGGTGGAAGCTCTGATCAAAAGGTTTCTGAGAAGCCCCTTGAACAGGAGCCTATGCTAGCAGCTAGAGTTACAATCGAGGATGGTCATTGTCTGCTTCTTGACGTGGATGATATTGATCGTTTACTGCAATTCAATCAGTTCCAAGATGGCGGTGCTCAGTTAAGAAGACGTCGCCAGGTCCTGTTGGAAGGACTGGCTGCATCACTTCACATAGTTGATCCATGCAGTAAAGATGGTCACACAGTTGGGCTGGCTCCTAAAGATGATTTCGTTTTCTTGAGATTGGTTTCTCTTCCCAAGGGACGAAAGCTTCTCGGAAAGTACCTTCAGCTGCTCGTACCCGGTGGTGAGCTCAAACGAATAGTCTGTATGGCTATTTTCCGTCACTTAAGATTCCTGTTTGGTAGTGTTCCTTCTGATCCTGGGGCAGCAGATTCTGTTAGTGAACTTGCAAGAATTGTCTCATTGCAAACCCAGAGTATGGATCTTGGAGCCCTAAGTGCATGTCTTGCGGCTGTAGTTTGTTCCTCAGAGCAACCTCCACTTCGCCCTCTAGGGTCCCCTGCTGGAGATGGGGCGTCCTTGATTTTGAAATCTGTTCTCGAGAGGGCCACGGAACTCCTAACCGCCCCTCATGCTGCGAGTAACTACAACATTACTCACCGTTCTCTCTGGCAGGCTTCGTTCGATGAATTTTTTGGCCTTCTTACAAAGTATTGTGTGAACAAGTACGATAGTATCATGCAATCACTACTCAGACAATCTCCACAGAATCCAGCAGTAGCTGTCTTGGATCAAGCCACTGCCATCAGTCAAGAAATGCCAGTCGAAGTATTACGGGCAAGCCTTCCCCATACCGACGAGCACCAAAAAAGAGTATTAATAGATTTTGCTCAACGCTCGATGTCTGTTGGTGGATCTAACAACGGGGCCGAGCACTGTCGTCGCAACAACTTCGACTCCTTATGATCAAGAGGAGTTTAGTGAATGTTGCACCTTTTATCTTATACAGTTCCAACGAAGGAGCCTTCAGAATAATCTCATCAAAATACATGTGGAAGAACAGAGAAATCCCTTCCTCCACTAGAGGTCTCTCTCTACTACTGCTCCCTTAAATTCTATTCGTTTTTCTTTTGGTACGGCGGGTGAAAGAAAGGGGGGGCGTGCAAAACAAAATACTTGCTTCTATTCTTAGAATGATTCTTCTCTTCCTTCATGTTTTTTACTATTGAAAAATTAACGCCATTGTTATGTTGGGGTTAGTTTTGATTGTTTTTTTTTTTTCCTCTTCCAGGATTGGGTAGAGGAGGAGAGGTTTAGAGATAGAATACGGTGTAAGTGGTCCAGATATGAATGAGAGATATAATGTGGTTGGTTGAGGGTTAGAGTGTACAGGGTTGGTTGGTCTGTCTTGAGAGACCAATTTCCCATGGTCCTTCACTATTTATAAATACCTGAGAAGGGTGGTGGGCATGGGTTTTTTAGTGTTTTATAATTTACTTTTTATGATGTTATTGGTGGCTCTATGCCCACACAAGAGAGACCGAGACCGAGACCGAGACCGAGACCGAGACCGAGACCGAGACCGAGACCGAGACCGAGACCGAGACCGAGACCGAGACGACGGGGATGGAGTTGGACGTTGGTTGTGTTCTTTTAGCCCTAACAAATGGGGTTGGTGGTATTCATAGATCTTATGGGGAACTATTTTCATATATATATATATATATATATATATTTTAAATAAGAAGGATGTTAAGAATAATGGAATGGGTTTTCCATATTAATTTTGGTCATTTGTATTTACTAAATTCCTACGCTTTATTTGTCTGCTACAATGGAATTAATTAATTAATTAATTAAATATTTGTATTGATTATGATGCCATGTCATAATTAATACAGTTATTGTGTTCGATTTTTACTTCCAACAATTTTGAACTAATTAATAATGTTTTGGTTGAAACTATGCCCATGTTGGTAGATTATCTACTATTTTTTCTGTAAACTTACTAAGCTCTATTTTTAACTCTCATTTTGATCTAACTTTTAACTTAGGTAAACATTAACCAGTTATTGAATTCAGCTTATTTATCAAAGCTAGGGTCTTTTCTTATCCTTCTATCTCATCTATTACAGTAAGATAATTCATGGTGACACGAGGATCATGATGTTATACTCGATCCACTGCATCATACAAGAGGCACACAATATAAATCTATAAGACTTTTTTTTAAAAAAATTATGAGACTGTTCTTTGAGTTTGGTTGGATACAAAATTCACTTTTTTTAATCTAATAGGCACGAGTCTTAAAAAATGTTGAATAGATTAGGCACAAAAAAGACGAAATTTAACCTATAGATTTAAGATTGGAAAGCTAATCAGCTCTTCGTTATTGGAATCACTTATAGTACTCATTTTTAGAACATCATGGAATCGAACAGGTAATTTAATCAATGGATAAGTTGCTAATATCTAAAACAAACTATGTACTGTACTTCACCTGTTGTATTATGGGTAGTAGACATATTTATTATCCACACCTTATATAGGCTCTCTAGTACCATTCATTAGAGTAGAGACAAAAGATCTTAATTTGGAAGAAAAAAAAAATGCATTCTTCATGATTCAAATTGAAAAATAAACTTACCAACGTTTGTAGTTTGTTTATCATGTAAATTTAAGTATGGATCAACTTGACCCACCGAAAAAGAATATCACTATCTAGGAGTGAAGGATTAGAGTGCATAAAAGAAGGCATTATAGGTTCTTACTCGGTTGGGGAAAAGAATGAAGCATTCTTTATAAAGGTATGGAAACCTCTCCCTAACTGACGTATTTTAAAACTCTCAAGGGAGAGCCTAAAAGAAAAAGCCCAAAGAGAAAAATATCTGCTACCGGTGTGTTTGGGCTGTTACAAATAGTATTAGAGTCAAACATCAGGCGATGTGCCAGCGAAGAGGTTGAAACCCAAAGGGGGTGAACACGAGGCAGTGTGCCAACAAAGACATTGGGCCCCGAAGGGAAGTGGATTGGAGGGTCTCACATCGATTGAAGAAGGAAACGAGTGCCAGCGAGAATGCTGGACTTCGAAGGGGGATGGATTGTGAGATCCCACGTCGGTTGGGGAGAAGAACGAAACATTTTTTATAACGATGTGGAAACCTCTCCTTAGCAGACGAATTTTAAAACTATCTGCTAGCAGTGTGCTTGGGCGGTAAGTTCATTTTAGCCCTTTATTCTCGTAGGGCTCAATAAAAATGTACTGTCTCAGTCCCTAATTATCTAACACTGTTGCCAGAGGCAAAGGCAGATAGATATGCGAATAAAGTAATCATGATGGGATAGACATAGAAAGCATGTAGAAATCTAAAAAGAGACTTACAAGTCATTTCACGTAGTGCAGCACGACTGGAATTCCTCAAAAGCCAAAAGATATTCCTTCACAACCGTTCTATCCATAGCAAAGTAAAATTCTCGTCTGTAGTTAGAATGTTGAAAGCCTATATATCCTGAAGAAACTCGAATGTAAAACGGAGAAGAAGACAATGAACTAAAAGGATTCAAGAGAACAAGTGAATGACCTCATCAAATGACATTAACAAAAAGTGCTCGATCCGAGACGATGTTTTCGAGCTCTGGTTCCCTCATTGATTGGTAATGCTAAATGTGTATAATGTATTTGTTGAAATCAGACTGAAGTTGTTGTGTATAATGCATACAATACAGGGTGGGCCATACTTGTATGATCTGACATAAACATCAAAATCAAAATTTAGGAGATCAGCATTGCAACAGTATGTATTTATATTTCTCAGCATTCAAAGAAACTATAAAGAGAGAGAGAGAGAATAACTGTCTACGTACCTCATTTGTCACACATCAAGCACGGCTCCATAAGCATTTGACAAGAGACTAGCTGAAAGCTGTAAATACTTCCACGTGCCAAACTGATCGATCCTCGTTTCAACCACGAAGTACAGGGTAGTTGAGGCAAAGAAGCGAGGGATACGACCGGTTACAATTGTAATGCCCCGCAACAATGTCTTCATTTGCAATCAGATTGTTATGACAACATAACTACAAGAGATCTCTCTGGAATAACTATATTCAATGCTGACTATGTAAACACTTTCCATGACGTTGCACCTCGAGAATCATCTGAAAAGATTCCTTACCGATGCCGACATTGTCTCATGTGGTTTCTCCTGTACGAGAAATGTTTAAGAATGGTGACGTGGCAACATAAGAAGTCAGAACTTAAACATGATTCGTGTTCGATACAGCAAAGATAAAACTAATGAGAAATTAGACTGCTTATGTTAGAGAAATGAAGAGCTCAACTTACACATCCCATATGTACGAGAGTAGTGAACTTGTGTGTATGGAAACTAGCATTAAATATAAGAGATATTTCAGCTTACCTAAAATGTTGGGCATGAGATTATGAGGCCTTTGCTACCCAGATTATGAATCCTTATGCGACAGATCCGTAGTGGTGTCTAACAACCCAGAGCTCTAGTTACCCTCTTGAGAAAGTCGAACAGATGCAGCACGTACCATACTCAGGAGCCTTTCATCTAGTGTTTCGAGATCACCACAATTACGAAGTTGAGAATATAATGGAGCAATATAATCTGCAGCAATTTCAGCCAACTTCCACAAAGAGAAATCTCCAGCCATTCGAAGTACTTTGACCCACAAATGATGGGCAATATCAAGACAAACTACAATTACATGCAAGCACACTTCCTGAAGATCTTCCAGAAACCAGAACTCAGCCAACCAACAAAGCTCTACATATGATTGAATCTCGTTCAACTTCTCTTGGTCATCCATATTATACCACAGACACCCACATGGAGGATCTGGCAGCTTGTCTGAGTAGAACCACTCCACCAGTTTAACCATTGCCTCCCAACTAACTGGAACCTTAATTATTTCCGAGTGGCTGTCGGGAAAAGAAAAAAAGGGAAAAAGACTGAATCTTTAACTGTGGACTACAATAATGGCAAATAAAATCAAAACTGCTTTCAGAAGAAATTTCAAAGGAAGTTCAACCATTTCTACTCAGAAACAAACGGATTCGCCTCCATCAAATTTTTATAATGTGAAAAGTTTTAAGCTCGATTTATGTAACGGAAAAAAAGTAAAGAGAAGGCTCTCATAAAGTATTTGAGAAAAAAAGAAATTCATGTATAAATATTGATCGAACTGTGATCTGATGGCAATGAAAACTTAACAATCACGCAGTCTTTTAATCAATGTATTAACATAATTCACTATTCCACACTACACTACAACAGATCTCTTACAATCCAATAAATGCAAATAATATCTTATTTTCATCCTTTCATTGAGAACAAAAGTGAATTGACAAAATAATATTATTAATAAAAGAACAGCGTATCAAACAAACTCTGTAACTTTTTATGTTCTGTTCACTACATTGTAAATCACATAATAGTCCTTTTCTATGGTTGTGTATTGATATAATAAATGTAATGATAAAGTACCTTTCTTTCATTCCCGATTGTAACAAGGCTCTTAGATAGTCACAACTTAACCACAAAATTACTTTATGAACATGCATATGTGGCAAAGATAACGTGCAAACATCACATTTCCAACTAGTCTGCTTAGTTGCTTTTGCCTCCAAGGTGATGTCTCTGAAAACAAAACAAAATTGGTCATACAATCTTTTACGGAAAAGATTACATGGAGGAAGGAAATAAAAATATGTTCCCTACAAGAAAATTGCTCTGCCCAACAAGACCAATTGAATGGCTTCGACCTAAATCAGAAAATGTAATAAAGGATCTTCTGCTGGATAATGTGAATAGTTGAAAAACACATGCTTAATAACATGTACTACCCTGTTACATTTTTCAGTAGAGAAATTTAATTCTCAGAAGTGAATATGAACACAAGGTTAAAGATTCAAAATGATTTAGTGGCCAACACATGAAGATATGTTCATTTGTATGATGATAAAAAAATGATTGTCTATCTGAAATCAAATACTCAAAGAAAAAGAATTTATTTTCACAAAATATATGCTTGTTAAATGAAACTTGATCTAGTTGATAAAAGCCAAGAGAAACCTACGAGAAAGGATATCCAGCTGGACCAAGAGCCGCCACAAGATTGAAGTGGGGGAAAGGTGCCCCCCACTTCGGCCTTCTTCTAGAAAGTAAATGAAACAGAGTCTGTATTCTACAACGTTTAGCAAGACTTCTCAACTTTTTTGTAAGTTCCTCTCCAGTTTGGAGATGTCCCTTGTAGACATACTCAAGTAACTTCTCCATTGCATCATCATCAACGTGTGAAGATAAACAAACCTCTTTCTGAATCTTTCCAGATGAGTTCTTGTCTGAGGAGGATGAATGATTAGGAATTTTCTCAATGACAGGTGGCCAGTTAGGAGGCAGCAGTGATGCACACCGAGCTGCAAGAATCACACCATGGGCATTTAGACACTTCCCATTTGTATGAATGAAACGAATGTCTGAATAGTCAGCCCCATCAAGTGCTCTGCCAATCCTGTTCCCAAGTTTACTAGGAAACCCATACAGTCCCAATAAACTAAGGACATATGCAGCATACCACTTTAGTCCCGGAGAGTAACTACCTCTGCAGATATCCTGAAGTTGGCTTATTAACTCATCTTCAGCAAATCCAACTAATAAAGAAGATGTTTCTCTTTCATTTGTCAGGGGGCGTAATTGTAAAATTAACTCAGCCAGGCCCACCAAACTATATAAAAGTAGGATATCTCTTCCCTCCCATTCTTTGTTAGGGCCCTGACAGCAAGCTCTCTCATGAAAATTAAAAAGCAAATGTGGAGAATAGCTCAGCCTATCTAAATGGACTTCATTACTCAAGCACCACTTAACAAAGGAGACTATTGCCTTCATGCCTTCTGCATTCTTGTCCCACACTGTATACTGTGGCAGACCTACACAACATACTAAACTTAACAAGTTCACGACTATTAGAATATTTGGCATACCAGAAATTGTCCCAAATGAGATGCCCGTCAGTGTATGCCTGAAGTCCTTCAAATATGACTTAATATTCGGCTCTAGCATCGTTGTTAACATAGACATCGTCGTTGATGCAATATAATTGGAAGGAGAATAAATCATCATCATAATAGCTCTCAATAATGATTCATTTTTTGAGGCATTTACAACATCACTTTGACAGATTTGACGCCAACCCATAAATAATTCTGCAAATGCCAAACTGTCGATAAAACATTTTTAGAACATGAGTCTATAATGAAAGAAAAACATCATGAAAGGATTAGGCATAATAAAGTAGAACTCCACATGTACTGAGTAATGGTAATACCAGGCACATGATAGAAGCATGTCAATTAGGGGTCTGTTTGAACTTTTGTTCAGGTAGACATCTTCATTGAAGTTTGTTGCAAGCGAACCAAGAATTTCCCAGATATAAACCCTCAATCCAGGAAAATAATTTGACTTAAGACCCTCCCGAGCAATGTTTATCTGGTCTTCCAACGACAAAGTACATTCATATAGTTGTTTGGGACACTTTCCAAGTAAAAGATGTAGGAGAGCTCTGTCAATTCCATGTTTCCAAAAATAATTGTGATGTTGGCCAGCCCAACGAGTGATTAAGGCCAAGCGACTGGCCTCCTCAAGCAACCATATCTGATTATTGGTAACTGTTGCAGGTTGTAAACTACATTCAGTCATTGCATTTAATATGGCACTGGCAATTGGTTCACAAAATGAACTCATCCTTTCCAAACCGGTCTCCTCATTTATCTGAGCAAGAATGTCACAAAATAAATTTTAAGCAGAGAACATGTATTCATTCAATACGGTGTCTATAATGAACATGTTAACAGTTCTTAGTTCTAACCACTAAACATTGTGCAAGTCTAAATGCTTCAATCCTAACATGATGAGGGCGTGAGCTGGCCATGCATTCCACCATTTCTTGCAGAATTGCTTCTCCACGCTCTAAAAGCTTCTTTGCACCAATACCACATAGAGCTGCAAAGGAAATTGACAACTTTTTCTCAATTACCAATCCACAAACTCAATGTATGAAAATTCCCCCGCATTCATTACCTATTGCAGAGTACAACTTCAAAACTTCAGCTCTAACTGAAAAGTCTGGCTTGGCATACATATCATACAAACCTTCCATCAATTTTGCATCACTCCAAACTGGAAACCTAGAGAGAGGCCACCTAGAGAGTATTATACTCAAAAGAGAAAAAAGAGGTTGAATATATTCAACTGGGTTCATAGCTCCAGAAAAGTCTTTAATTGTGCCAATCAAATGAAGAACAACTTCTGTCTTTTTTAGAATCTCCCAAAGTGCTTCCTCACTTTTACTCGGTACATTTGAAAGAATCAAATTCAATGCTGTAGCACATGCTGCAGATGTTTGTATTTGACGAGCAGGTAGCAAACATGAAAGAGCATGAGAAAGGTCCAAAATGAAAGGTTTTAACAGTGCATTTGGTATAGCACTGAACAGCTTTATAGCAACATCAGCTGCTATGCTTGACACTGCCCCATTCTTGTCTTCAAGAATCCACACCAAAGAATAAACAATATCAGGTATAGAATCCTGAAAGAAATGGAAGGGATGACAGTAACTATCTGAGAACAAAATTATTAAAAAAAGAAAAAGAAAAAAAAAGAAAGAAGCTCCAGACATGTAGTAAATGAAGACTTTCCAACAGTAGGTAGCCACCTACATAAGGTGACTTCAACTTAAGAACATAATGCATAAGAAGACACAAGGACAGTCACAGAATTTAACGAGTTATTATGTTTTATGCAAAACAAACTTAAAATTAACCAGAAGCATGAGAGAAAAAGAAAAGGGAAGAAAAGAACCATTCTGGTTTCTTTTCCACTGTGTAACTATCGATATTTATTCTTTTTATTTTATTTTGCCCACATTCTTCCTACGATGACTTACCGACCCCCACCATAAAAAATAGTTAAAAAAAAAAAAAAACTCCAATTTAGTAGTGAGATATCAATGCTTATGGAGAAAAAGGTCTTCATTTCGACACGTCCAATTCCAATCCAAAACCTTCACTGTTATAGGATAGTGCAGTTCCAGAGAGAAAAAAAAACTGAAAGTATGACTCTAAACAACTATAAAAAGAAAACGGAATGAACAATTGAACTTGATTGGATTTCCAAAATCTAAAAGACAACACTAAGTGCGATACCTTCACGAGGTGATGGTAGCATAACTCCCTGGGAACAGATTCAAGAAATGCTGCAATGGAACGAACAACATGTCTCTGTACCTCATTATCCGAGCACATCCATTTTCTCTTGTTTTGTTCATTAAACCTGACTTGGAAACAACAATTCCGCGGTTATGGTGTAAATAAACTAATCTCGTAAATAAATAGAGCGTGAATAGAAACATTGCTGATCAAGTGAGTAAATTACAACACCTACAAATTTTCGGAAACGGTTGATCACCTAAAAGAAGCACACAACATTGTGTTTCAAGGTTTCAGACATCTATTCTTGAATTGTTTTTAAAGCGACCTTCGAGAAGAGATAGCCGATAGGTGGAAATAATAACTTTACGAGATAGGCAAACCTCAAAGATATTATCGCAACCGACTTACAAAACAAACTAAATCAACTTTCTGAACCAAAGAAGGATCAAACTTCCAAGAAAACTCAAAAGAAAAGTTCAATTAGTTAATTATAGTGCAAGCAAACAAGCACGTCGACATGCTCCGCAGAGCAATAATAGAAAAACATACAAACAAATGCATCAAATTACAGCGAGTGAGTTCTGGCACTGAAGAAGACTGAAAACTGACCTGGTACCGAGATTGAGAGCGTCGTGAAGACGGCGATGGAGAGTGTGGATGTGCCTGGTAGATTCGACTCGTCCACCACCGCCTCTGGAGGATCTCATCTCGAATGGCAATCGAATTTGTCAGTTTTCTATAAGGCGAAAGAGAGAGCCATTAGAAGTGGACAGAGTTTGAGCAGATCATTGAAGTAGAAGAACCGCCTTGAAGCTTATTGTACGCAATTCGAAGTACTTCGAAAAAAAGTACTTTCGCTCGCATTCTCAGCTCTCTCTCTCTCTCTCTCTCTCTCTCGTTGTTTCGCGGTGATCAAAGGGACGAATGGCCAGAAATGGAAACTATTTATAAGGAACTAAAAACATTGACCTTCTTATCTTTTCTGCAAAAATTAAAATGGTTTAAATTATTTTTGTTTAACTTAAAATCACGCAAAAATATATTTTTATATTAATTTTATTAATAATTTAAAATTAATATAATGTTGTATCGAAATTAATTTTATTTTAAAAATACACAAATATTCACTAAAACACATAGTTTTTGGGATTAATGTTCATTTTTAAAAGTAATTTTAAGATCATTAAAATTTTAACATTTGAGGAAAATAAATAAATAAAGAACGGTAAAGCAAAAGTTGTGAGATAGGACAATTTTTGGAGGGAAATACAAATTTAAGAGAAACAAAAATAGAGGAAATTGTAATTCAGGGGTGAAAATTTAGAGATAATAAAAAAAATTACTGAGATAAAAAAAAATATTAGGAAATAAATTTACGAAAAAAATAGCGGTGTTCGGTGATCCTAATGACCTGAACAATCTAGACTACTCAATGAGTTGAGTTTTGTCAACTTCTCCCTATCCGATAGTTATATGCAGTAAGTCGTTGTTGTTGCCATATAACACCGATTTCGATTTCTCAACTCTTACTTTCAAGACACTCTTTCGAAATCTTTCTGTCCCCGTTTTTTTAAATTTTTTTCTTAAATTGGGGTCAGAGGCTCGAGCATACGTCGCTTGACGACGCAAGAACGAATAAGCTTAGACTAGAGAGCTACATAGAGACGGGAGCTGTTCATGTATCCATCTTTTTCATTATCTATCCCACAAATTTCTCTATTTATTTTTTTATCAACTAGAAACAAATTTCTGATATTTTTTTATTTAAAAATAATGAATATTCCAATAAAACTTTTTTAGGGTTAACTTCTAATTAAAAAATGTAAAAAAATCTAATATATTATTCACAAATAAATTATATTATAATATTCTACCCTCATAATTAATAAATAATCAAAATTTAATATTACAAAAAAAACAAATCAATATAACTTTAATTTAAATATTGTACCATAGTCTCAAAATATTTATAAAGTATAATTGATGGCAAAATTTATAAAAATATAACGGTAAAAACAAAGAAAAAAAAAAGAAAATTGATTTATTATAATTTTGTAATTAAAAAAAAAATATATATATATATATATAGAAAAATCTCTCACCAAGGTGGGCCCCAATCCGCGTGGTGAATGGAGATTAGACAACAAGACAAAGGACCCCACGGAATCGGCAAGGAAAGCGCGTGTTCCTCACTCCATGAAAAGCCGCGTGGGTATCAGAGAATAAAAACTTGGATAACGAGATGTGGAGGGGACTGGTGTAGAGAGGAGCCAAGTCACTCGAACGAAAGCTTCATAAGGAAAAAAATGGGATTACCTAAACAGAGAGATTTCATTTCAGCTCTTCAAGATTCAACGCTTTTTGGAGTCGAAGAGAAGAATCCGCTTGATCGATTTCTCATTCCAGTGTATGTTCATGATTTCTTCCACTTATTTCCCTTCGGCAAACAAATTTCACTGCCTGAATCTCATACTTTCAGTCTCTGCATATCTTTTCGTTTGATCCGTACTGAACAATCCTGCATTATACCGAGTTTTAGATGATTGAAGAAACGCCGATAATAATGTAACCTAACCTAAACAGAGAGATTTCATTTCAGCTCTTCAAGATTCAACGCTTTTTGGAGTCGAACGGAAGAATCCGCTCGATCGATTACTCAGTCCAGTGTATGTTCATGATTTCTTCCATTTATTTCCCTTCTGCAAACAAATTTCACTTGAAAATCTCAGAAAAAACAGCCTGAATTTCGTACTTCCACTCTCTGCATATCTTTTCATTTGATCCGTACTGAACAATTCTGCATTATACCGAGTTTTTGATGATTGAAGAAGCACCGATTCTTAAAATATGATATTGATTTCACAGTCCGTTGTATGTTCACGATTCCTTTCACCTATTTCCCTTCTGCAAGCAAATTTCACTTGAAAATCTCAGAAAAAAAGGCCTAAGTTTCATACTTCCAGTCTCTGCATATCTTTTCATTTGATTCGTACCAAACAATCCTGCATTATACCGAGTTTTAGATCATTGAAGAAGCACCGATTCTTAGAACATGATATTGATTCCAGGTTTCTATTATGATTATAAATGCCAAAAAGAGAGCGATTACTGTAAAGAAGTAGAGGATTTTACCGAGTTTCTTTCAGCAGCGACTCATCCGAAACCACAAGAACAGAATGTGGGCTCTTTCCCCATATCCAAATCTCTCACTTAATAAAGGATTTTCTAAAGTTTCAACATCAGCTCAGATTACAATTTCTCCTAAGGACACAATTTTCCCACTGCCAAATTGGAGGATAGGGAAAGGCGATCAAAAGAGTAGAGAGCTTAGACTAAACGATGCTTTTTTTCACTTAGAGTTCATGATTGAGAATGGCCAAAAGCCTGATGAATTCCACGCCACTCGGTTACTGTATGATCTCTGCAAGGCATGTAAGATGAAGAAGGCTGTGAAGGTAATGGAGATGACAATTGGGTCAGGAATCATTCCAGATGCGTCTTCTTATACCTTTTTGGTAAGTTCTTTGTGTAAAAAAGGGAATGTTGGTTATGCAATGCAATTAGTGGAGAAAATGGAGGAATATGGGTATCCTACAAACACTGTTACTTATAATTCACTTGTGAGAGGGCTTTGTATGCATGGAAATTTGAGTAAGAGCTTGCAGCTTTTAGACAGGTTGATCCAGAAGGGGCTTGTTCCAGATGCTTATACGTACTCTTTTTTGCTTGAAGCTGCTTACAAGGAAAGAGGAGCTGATGCAGCCATTAAGCTTTTGGAGGAGATAATTGCAAAGGGTGGGAAGGCTAATTTGGTTAGCTATAATGTTTTGTTAACTGGGTTGTGTAAAGAAGGTAGGATAGGAGATGCCATTCAGTTGTTTAGGGAGTTGCCTTCACAAGGATTCAGTCCAAATGTTGTTAGTTATAATATTTTGTTAAGGAGTTTGTGTTATGAAGGGAGGTGGGACGAGGCAAATGTGCTTCTAGCTGAAATGGACGGTGATGGTGACGATCGTTCCCCGTCGAATGTCACGTACAATATATTGATTGGTTCGCTTAGTCTCCATGGTAGAATAGGACATGCTCTTGAGGTTTTGGAAGAGATGATTCGGGCAGGGTTCAAGCCGATGGCTTCGAGTTATAACCCGATAATCGCTCGTCTTTGCAAAGATAGGAAAGTGGATGTTGTTGTGAAATGTTTAGATGAAATGATGCATAGGCATTGTAATCCCAATGAAGGAACATACAATGCTATAGCTACACTTTGTGAGGAGGGAATGGTTCAAGAGGCATTCTCCATCATACAGAGTTTGGGCAACAAGCACCATTCCTCTACTCAAGAATTCTATAAATTTGTTATTACGAGCTTGTGTCGAAAAGGAAACACATATCCAGCGTTTCAGCTTCTCTACGAAATGACAAAGTACGGGTTTACGCCTGATTCGTTCACCTATTCGTCTTTGATCCGGGGGTTATGTATGGAGGGTATGCTGAATGAGGCAATTGAAATATTCAGTGTAATGGAGGAAAATAACTACAAGCCTAGAACTGAAAATTACAATTCACTCGTTCTTGGTTGCTGCAAATCTCGAAGAACCGATTTGGCCTTCGAGGTTTTCGAAATCATGGTCGGTAAAGGGTATCTGCCAAATGAAACAACGTACACCATTCTCGTGGAAGGGATCATCCAAGAGAAAGAGATAGATCTTGGAACCAAATTACTGAGGGAGCTGCAACTCAGGGATGTAATAAGTCAAAGCACAGTGGAAAGACTTGTTATGCAGTATTACCTAAAGGAATTACCATTAAGATAATTCAGTTGACCGTTCATCAAGAACACGACGTAAACGCTGGTATGTACATTATTTACAACTATGTACATGTTTTTAGTTCACAAGGCTTCTTTTATGTACATAGCTAATTGCTTGTTGAAAGAAATCCTTAATGTCGATTACTATTCGAAAATGTTTTAAATTTGAAGATCTATTAGGAACTAATTAAACAAAAAGGGGGTATTTGGAGCACTGGTTCGGAATCAAAAACCTATTTGGATAGGTCGGTTCTAGAATCCTAAAACATCGAGGGATCGGGGCAGCCATCCTCCTAAGATTTCTCTCCAGCCCCAAACTCATCGTCCAAATGAAGTTTAAAGACCTCTAACTTATCATATATTTTGACCAGTTGAGCTAGAACTTCTATTCGAGCTCAAGTATGGTTTACAATAAGCTAGTTGATAATATATATTTCGACCTTAACATAATATATATTTCAACCCGTTGAGCTAGAACTTCTACTCTTGCTAGATTACTGTAACGACCCAGATCCACCGCTAGCCGATATTGTCCTCTTTGGGCTTTCCCTTTCGGGCTTCCCCTCAAGGCTTTAAAACGGGTCAATTAGAGGAAGGATTCCACACCCTTATAAATGGTAGTTTGTTCTCCTCCCCAACCAATGAAAGACATCACAATTACGGTATACTATATTCTACTAGGCTAAGAGCGCTCATCCTAATGATAGCCTCGACTCTTCTTTTCCATGAAATGATTTTCTCCCAAAAATTATGAATGTTAAAAAAGGAGGGATTAGGAAATCACGTCCTTGACTGCAAGTAAAATATTCAGCATGTACCAACCAATAAGCTAAGAAGGCCACATAAATTGATATTCAGTCTGAACAAACTGGATATTAAAAGGAAAGCAAGTCAAACCATATAAGGTTATGCAAAGTAATAAAAACCAAAGGAAATGGTGCAAAACTATCTTCAGAAGAACACTAGAATCTCCACCACTTAAAGCACCTAATGCTAGACATCAATGGAGAAAATAGGCACTGTTAAGGAGAAAGCTCGATCATTTTCCAGATATCTGCAACTACTTAGACCTCTGTCTCATCTTTCGGCGCTTTCTCTTGAGCCTCCTCATACGCTTCTTCTTCCACTGGCATTCAGAACCCCCCCAGTAATCAAAAACAATAATTCAAAACCAAAAGAAGAGAACGAAGAATCACATAAATAAGAATTCAGAACCAAAAAAGAGTATGATGAGAATAATGCTATTCCAATATAAACTGAAAATTGAAAGCAGAAAGAAAAATCGATTTAAACCTGTTTTAAGAATTTGAAAAACTAACTATGGTTTTCAAATATTGGTGCTTGATGTATTAGAAAAGAACATATGACCAACCATTATTCATCAGAAGCGTATTATAAATTTAAGTACACGGCAAAAACAAGAGAAAAAACATCAAAACCATTTTCACTTCACAATCCGAGTGATTGAATATCAAACCTACACCGATAATAAACCCACAGTTATGAGAAACAACAATAAGTAGATTTTGGTTCAGAATTAAGTAGAAACAAAAAACAATCACGAAGATACATAACATCGCATTGCTAGACCTAGAAGTGTAAAGGCATGTTTTACGCCAATATGCCAAAATAATAGCAGAAAATCCTAAACTCATTTTCAAAATCACAAAACCTAAGAACCTTAACGATAAGTTAATTACCTAAAAACATTAACAAGTATTTAACTAGTTTTGATTCGTGAGGAGATAAGAAACGACCACGGTCGAATTACGAGACCGGAGAAAAACTAGAGCATACTTTCGACTCCGATCGCGCCAAAAATACATCTCAATATCTAAATCCTCAAAGCAGACACATAACATTGAGAAAAATTGCAAGGATGGGAAAAGTTCCGAGAACGAAGCCGCTTAAACCTATTGTAACTAACGTAAGATGAGAAGAATTCGGAAGAAGAACCTTAGCTCTCATTGTCGATGGCGAACGAGCTTTGCCTCAGAAGAACAATGGCCGAAGTTCGATCCTTCAGCCTCTCTCGACGAGAGTGTGAACCGGAACAATCTTTTAGGCGCCTTCTATTTTATAGTGGATATCAGAACCCTAAACCTTACTATTGAGTGTTGACCGAGTCAGAACTCAGAAGGTTATTTTAGTCTTTAAAATTAGAAACAAATATTCATTCTAACTAAGTTAAGTTGATGTTTAATAATAGTTTCTTATCACATTTAAAATTCTTAAAAATTAATTTATATATTATATATAAATTTAATTTTTATTTTTTATTTTTCTTATATTTATGAGTATTTGAATTAACTATTGTATACCTCGGACTATTTTAATAAGTAATATAATAAATTCTAAAACACAAAAATAAACTAAAATTATGCTACACATACTCAACATCAACCCAAATTATTTTTTTCCTTAGAATAAAATTCTAGTTTTTTTTTCTTTTTGAAAATGACGAAAAATCTCAATAATAGATGCATTTTGTTCTACTAAAACTATAAATCAAACTTCCTAGAGAACCACTAATTTGAGAACAAAAACTCTTCTCACAAGTCAAAGCATCCATCAAACGAGTGAAAATTTCTCAATACCTCAGTCATTCATTTATTATCTGTCACAAGTCAAAGCATCCATGAGACGAGTGAAAATTTCTCGATACTATGGTCATTCATTTATTATCTGTCACAAGTCAAAGCATCCATCAGACAGTGAAAATTTATCGATACTACAGTCATCCATTTATTATCTGTCACAAGTCAAAGCATCCATCAGACAGTGAAAATTTATCGATACTACAGTCATCCATTTATTATCTGTCACAAGTCAAAGCATCCATCAAACGAGTGAAAATTTCTCAATACTATGGTCATCAATTTATTATCTGTCAAAATTTCTCAATACTATGGTCATCCATTTATTATCTGTCACAAGTCAAAGCATCCATGAGACAGTGAAAATTTCTCTATACTACAGTCATCCATTTATTATCTGTCACAAGTCAAAGCATCCATCAAACGAGTGAAAATTTCTCAAAATACTACAGTCATCCATTTATTATCTGTCACAAGTCAAAGCATCCATGAGACGAGTGATAATTTCTCGATACTACAGTCATCCATTTATTATTTGTCACAAGTCAAAGCATCCATGAGACGAGTGAAAATTTCTCAATACTACGGTCATCCATTTATTATCTGTCACGTCAACCCAATAATATAAACAAGCATGCATGCATGAGAGTACATGTTGAGGATTGTTGGGGAAAGGTGTTCTGTTCTCCTGCCCAGCAAATGTGGGACATCAGTACATAGAGACAATGATAATGATGTGAATGCGAGAAACTAAAACATAAGCTAAATGTTAATAGTAACATCAAAACTCCACTCACTAGTCGGAAATAGATAAATTGTGCAGGTTGTACGTGTGTGTACATAGACCGAGGGAGAAAATTTCAATACTATTGTAGGGTGATGTACTAGTTCGATTTGTTGCCTGCCACGTTAACGTCGTTAAAAGATAAGCAAAATAAAATCGATAGTGTGAACGAAGGAGTATTTACATATGTGTGCTAAAAATTTTCCTGAGAGAGTGACAGAGCCACAACTCTTAACTTACAAATGGAAAAATTACCCAGGTTGTACATTCAAAACAGAGAGCCTTTCTATCGCAGTATTTTGAGTGAAGAGAGAAAAGGGACTGTAGAGTACGTACAATCTTCAACCATGTTGAGTTTGCGAGGAACTTTGAGAGGAAAGAGTATCTGTACACAACAAGGAATATTTGAGTGACAATGAGACAAGGCTCGAAGCTAGCTTGCGCACACCTCGACTGATCTCTCGTGACAAAAAGTAGTTAATATTTCAATGAATAGTGCATAAACAATAAGCTAAATGAGCTACAAATGAATGCCTACTACTCGCAATCAAATTCTTGATCAATGGAGGAACAATATCACCGTTTTTGTTCAATAAGATACCAAATAAGCAATTAATCTATTGACCTTTGACGAGGGTCCAAATTATGAGAGAAATCTGGAGGAGTCTTTCATTCCGTGGTAATCAGTACGAGTGAAAACCGAGCAAGTAATTTCAAAGCGTATGAATGCTATAATTTATACCACTGATTGATGCAGACTATATGATGAGATGAGTAGGGAAGGGAATGGCCAGGAAAGGATACCAATCAAAGATTCGAAACCGAGTTTAGAGTGAAATCAGGTTCAAGAGCGAAGAGGTACGAGCCATCAAAACACAGGAACTGATTCTAGTAGAGTATATATATCTTAAATAGTACACTTGGATCTTAGTATCTAGTAGATAAGCTTCCTTAGGAGTCGTTCAAAAATTTTACTTCATTCTTTTTTTCGTACAATAAATGGAGTATAATGAACGTTGGGGCATAATATTTGAACCACTAATCTTAAAGGAAGAAGTACCCAGTAATCAAAAAGACGAGACATTCGCTCAAAGCTTCAAACAAATTACCAATGTCTTAAATAGTACACTTGGGCCTTAGTATCTAGTAGATAAGCTTCCTTAGGAGTAGTTCAAAAATTTTATTTCGTTCTTTTTTTAGTATAATAAACGTTGAGACATGAAGATTTAAACCTCTAATCTTAAAGGAAGAAGTACCCAGTAATTTCGGTCGAAGAAAGGATAAGGGAAAGAACATTACATATAAACTTACTTCAGCTATTATGGTAAAAAAGATGAGAAATTGGCTCAAAGCTTCAAACAAAATTACCAATGTCTGCAACCCGGGGTGAAGACATGTGAGCTTTCAACATCCTACCTTATAGATATTTAAATGCTACAAAACTATATGCAAAATGATTTTTTCCCATGGCATTGCCAGAAGTAAGCTCAAACATTCAGAAAACAAAACAAAATCATGATTTACGGCCTAAGAAGCATGGTTATAATAAATCATGAAACTAATATTTGCACACTCAACAGATCTTTAGCCTAAACTTCAACAGAGAAACATGCCTTCTTACAAAATTGTTACATTAAGAACACGTCCAATTACATAATGTATTAAAAAAAATCATATGATATTTTGATTAATAAACACTGTGAAGGAAGAACTGAGGTTTAAAATCATCATTAAAAGATTTCTTGTTCCACATGTTAATGTGAAGGTTCAAAATCTTCCACCTTCTGAGGTTTTCCAATAAATATTAGCCCAATTTGAGTTCATTATATGTAAATCAATACACAGAATAATACAGGGAATGCCAGGAAGAACAAAGGGCAACTCAAAAACTTCATCGATTCACAATCTGACACTTGTATGTCGAATGAATTAAAAACAGAAAATGATTATGATAAAATGGAGAGAATAAAAAAACAAATAGTCATTATCATACGTATGTGTTTTTTTAGAAACAAGAAATGGGAACATTATTAAACAACCTTGACAGCCAATGATATTATCCAATAAATTGCCATTAAATTAAAAGCCATAAAAGATAATAAAATTGAGGCCATTGAAGAGAGAAGTCAATCACCTGGTCGATTGCCCATCGAGATTGCCCGATCTATGTTATCTAATCTTCGTTGGATGGATCTTAAGATGGAATTTAGTGACAAAACTCTCTTTCTTACACTTGAAATCCTCGAGGCATGCTGCATGATGAATGGAAAAGGTGCATCTTCAAGTAACTGATCCAGTTCTGTAAAGGTTGAAGTAATAACTTTTCACAACATTGAAAAGGCCATGAAATTCAGAAGTTGAATTTTTGCATCCAAGACAAGAATAAAAGTAAATTATGAAAGAATGTCATTTATAATGTATAAAATTCCCTTAAACCTAGCAAGTTACAGAATCTTCGAAGTTATATTGCTATAATATAATTAGTCAAACTAGTACAAGGAAGCAATTCTGTTTTATAGGAAAAAGCTAATAAAACTGTGTAACAACCTAAGCCCACGGCTAGCAAATATTGTCCTCTTTAGACTTTCCCTTCCGGGCTTTTTCCTCAAGGTTTTTAAAACGCGTCTACTAAGGAGAGGTTTCCACTTCCTTAGAATGCTTCGTTCCCCTCTCCAACCAATGTGGGATCTCACACAAACAAAGTAAGAGTAAAGTAATAGTAATTCTACCTATAGTGATACGATCAAGGGAAGATGAAAGCTGGCTCTGGCTTTTAAGAGTATCATCAGCTTTGGAATCAAAATCCCTTATGATGTTGATAAGCATGGAAGAAAGCCCATTTGCTAGAGCATTAGAGTTTTCCAAATTCGTGTTTGCAAGATCATTTTCTTCCTGGAGGCCACCATTTCGACTAATGGAAGTCTCCAATTCGACAGAGACATTGCTGTCCTCATTGGCAGGATCGTCGAGTACTTTCTCCGGACTGTGCATCTCAGCCAATATCTGAAACAGATCGCCAATTTCATTGTCACAATCGTAATCGCCCATCTTTCTCCGAACACATATAGGTTCGATAGTGACCAGCATAATATAGAACCAATTATAACATCCATAATGTGCGGCAAAAAACAACAAAATGAAAATAGTTTCCACAATTTCAACATGTAACGAGTGTGCCATCAACGAGAGAAAAATCAAAACTAATAGCTACTAAGAATAAATCTCGGGGGTCGACTGTCCGGAACAAAATTTTAAGCAAAACACGAGAACAATAAATTTCCATGAAGTTAAGCTCGCAACTACCGCAATTATTCGGAAATAATCATACAGATTCAATCGCAAATTCTTGAATACCAGAACAGAATATACTTAATGTGCATCAACTGACAACTATATCTGCTATACTTTTCTAAAAAAATTATCTACAAACCAACGAAATGAACATCCAGATGAATGCAAGCAACTGATAATAGTATAAGATCACTGGAAGAAGAACAGTCAACGAGAGGATTGGAACAAAAAGCACAGCGCATGACTAGCGAATCGCTAATTTTCTGGAATTTTTGAACAAGGATCACTCAACGCATCTAGGTTGGAACTCCGCAATAAGCAAAAGTTTCCTCGAGATTAGCTTCCATTCATACTAAAAAATCAAGCAATACGAGAATGGAATGATAATCGAATTCCATAGATAAATTTTAGTAAAACGGGACCTCACCACCTACCGTAGTTCGCAGTCTCTCTAAACTTCGTGCTTCGAATCCAGAAGAATCCGCTACCTGGTTCGACGTCGCCGGCGCAATCGTGGGAGATAAGAATCAGAGAGAAGAATTTCTAGCCCAATTCCGAAAAGAATCTGAGTAACAATGTGTCAAGGTATCTTCCCCCCTAAAATTATACTAATTTTTACTCTTAAACCTTCCAATTTTATCTAATTACACTCCAAATTCAAATTACAATAAATGGTCACCATCTTAATTGTAGGTTTTTACTCTCTAATAAATTATTGCTAAAAATATTGTTAAAAAAAAATTATATTATACGTTCAATTAATTATAAATATATATAACAAATCAATAAAATTCGAGTTTTTTTTTATTTTATTAATAATTGTTAAATGAACACGACTCTCTACAGTGTTATGATATTGTCCACTTCGAGCATAAGCTCTCATGACTTTACTTTGCTTTAGGCTTCCCCGAAAGGTCTCATGTCAACGGAGAGAGTATTCTTTGAATACAAACTCATGATCATTCTCTAAATTAGCCGATGTAGGACGTTCATCATCCAACATCTCCCCTCGAACAAAATACGCCTCCCCTTAATCGAGGCTCGGCTCATTTGGAGTCTTAGTCATTTTTTACTATGCCTTCAAAGAGGGTTGACTCTTTTTTTTTAGGAGTCCTTCGACATTTGAAGATTTACCAATCTATTGGCACGACTAAGTTTAAGGCATGACTCTGATACCATGTTAGATAAACACGACCCTCCACAATGGTATGATAAAGCTCTCATGGCTTTGTTTTGGGCTTCCTCAAAATACCTCATCTTGAAGAAAGTATTATTTGATTATAAACACATGATCCTTCACTAAATTAGTGGATGTGGACTTCCATCAACAAACCATAATAATAAAAATAAAAATTAGATATGAGAAATAAATAAATAAATAAATAAATATATGACAATTATTAGGTTTATTATTGTTATTATTATTTAATTAATTATACAGTCACATAAAATATTATTATTCTTAAAAATGGAGTAATAAAATCTCTTACTTTGAATCCAAAATTATGATTGATCTCAAAGATAGACATTATCTGAATATTCCAGGCAGCCAGGGCCGGTCTTCCATGCGGACGGTGCCCATGGCCATACGCGTGGGCCCCACCTATTATTAAAAATATATATTATTATTTAACACAACATTTTTAAAAAAATTCGAATTTAAATAAATTGTACAAAAAAAAAAAATGAAAAAATGAAAAAAAAAAAAATTATTAATCTCAAGCTTTCGAAAAGTTTAAAAAATAACCTTAAAATTTAACAAAATATATTTAAAAGTAAATGTATTTTTTTAATTTAAAAAAATTAAAAATATTTTTGAAGTTTTTAAAAAATTTAAAGACACTCATTAAATTTTTAAAAATTTAAAGTTGTTTTTTAATTATTTTTGAAAATTATAAGGATGTTTTTGAAATAAATATTAACCATATCCATTTAAAATTATTTTTTTAAAAGACATTTTTATTAATTTAAAATTTTAAGTTATAATTATGGGTACAATTTTTTTTTTTCTGCAAATAAATTTTTTTTTTAAATGCATCTTAAAAAATTGCAATTATTTAACAAAATCTTTTAATGTCTATTATTTTGTTTGCAAGTGGAGAAAAAAAAAACAAAATTTTATCAGAAAAAAAAAAAAAAAAATCCTCACGCTCATTGCACGTGACTCTTTATTAATTTTTTTTTTTCCTTGTTTTGTTATTATTATTTTAAAATTGTGAATGAAATTCAAATGCACGCGAAGCAAGGAGGGTATAAAAATTGGAAACCTAGCGCTGTGCGTATAAGTTGGGCAACGAAACACGCTCCTTCCTCATTTTCGCGTGCATCAATAACGTCGGATTCTTCGGTTCACTCCAACCGCGTTGAATCTCAAGCTCTGCATGATTGCCAGAATCCATGGCTTCCGCGTGCATCAATAACGTCGGAATTCCGCCGGAGAACTTCCTCGACGGCTCACGGGCCTCCTACAGTTCTTACGGTTGGTTGAGCCCTCGCGTATCCTTCAGTCGCGAGTTTCCCGACGACTCGTCCGCTAATCTCTCCGGCTTTGAACTTAGTCCCTCCTCCATTAGTGATACTTCTCATGCGAGTAAGCCGGCGATTTCAGGTACGGATCTGGAAGGTTCGGCTAGTGATTTTGAGTTTAGGATGGAACATCCGGTTACTCTGATTCCTGCTAATGAACTCTTCTTCAACGGAAAACTCGTGCCGCTGCAGCTTCCGTCGTTGAAATCGTCGGTCAAGGAAGAACTCTCCGCGACGGAGATTGGATCGCGGTCGTCTGATACAACGACGCTGCGGAGAGTGACGGAAATTGGTAATGCGGATCCGTACTCTTTCTCTCCTCGTGCTCCGAGGTGCTCGAGTCGGTGGAGGGAGATTCTAGGGCTGAAGAAGGCTAATCAGATGACCGGTTCTACAGCCGCGAAGAATGAAAATCAGAAGACGGATTTGTCCTCATCGAGCACACGAATGAAATCTCTGAAGCAATTTCTCCACAGGAATTCCAAGTTCGTGTCCTCCGAGTCCTCGGATACTCTAAATCATCCATTATTGAAAGATTTGGACTGCGAGTCAGTTTCCATATCCTCTTCTCGCCTCTCTCTTTCTTCCTCATCCTCTGGTCTTTCACTCGACGATCTCCCTAGACTTTCACTCGATTCGGACAAGGCATCGAAGTTCAATCGTGAATCAAAGAATCGGATAATTACGGTGAAGCCGATAGCATCGCGATCAGAAGCGAAGAGAGTAGGGCGTAGTCCGGTCCGTCGGCCGCCAGGGGAATCAGGTAGAGTGAAAAGCAGAGAAGTATCCATGGATAGTCCGAGAATGAACTCCTCAGGAAAAATAGTGTTTCAGAGTCTGGAAAGGAGTTCGAGTAGTCCGAGCAGCTTCAATGGCGGACCGAGATTGAAGCACAGCGGCATCGAAAGGTCATACTCCGCGAATGTAAGAGTGCCGCCGGTGCTGAACGTTCCGATGAGCTCGCTGAGGGGGTCATCGAAGTTCGCGTTCAGCCAGCTGTTTTCCTCGCCGCAGAAAAGAACCGAAGCGACTTACGGCGGCGGTGGAGGCAAAGGCCAGACGAGACACTGCAGAAACCGGATCGCTGGAGCCTGACGGAATCCACCAGTCCGGTCGAAGAATTTCCTATTTTTAGAAGCAATAATTTTTCGAGTATTCTAATTGGTAGGACAACCAAACGTCACCGTTTTGCAGTAAAAAACAGAAGTGGCGTTTGAAAAACACGCGCAGAGGAATGGTAGCATTTGAGATACTCTCTTTCCATGAATTCCAAAGCGGCGTCGTTTTGCAGATTTATAACTTTTAAAAGAATAAAACTGGAAGAGGGAGACGGTTGGTCAAGTTGAGGGGCAACGGGCAGGGGGGTGGCTCTTACTTTGATAATATAGCTTTTTTTTTTTCTTTTTTCTTTTTTTTTTTTTAATTTTTAATTTTTAATTTTAGGTTATTGGTATCTTTTGTTTCTTTAGGGAGTATTGGAAATGACGCTAAAGTGTATTCAAAATAGAACTTGCTCAGTCCCTGTCTGCTCTCTGTTGAATGGTTTTTATATGCCTCTCGGACTCTGATCCAATCCAATTCAATTATTTTTCTTTTTAAATCACTCGGACCGAAAATTTTAGCAAAAATTTAATGCATAAATTTTTTAATTTAATCAAAGTTTACCTCAAATTTTGATAATATTGCCATCTAAACCTTAAAATTAAAAGAAAAATGGTAATTTATTCCTAAATGTATCGATTCAAAATGAATCAAATTTTAAAGAAAAACACTATAATTTTTTGAATCAAATTTTAAAGAAAAACACTATAAATGTTATTTTATGGTCAAAATTTGTGAGTTTTGACCGATCCCTTTTATACGTCCCTTATATATGGCGATATGGGGGCGAAAAAAGAAAAGAAAGGATGAAATTTCTCTAGTTTTTTGCATAATGGGTCCCAGTGGGAGGCGCGCACAACGAGCTATTAGCTCAGTGGTAGAGCGTGCCCCTGATAACTGTCGTTGTGCCTGGGCTGCCTGGGCTGTAAGGACTCTCAACCAAGACACATTAACATGACGTACTTCTCCTGTTTGAACCGGAGTTTGAAACCAAACTTTTCCTTAAAAGATAGATGGTCAGTTCATAAGCTTAAAGACTATATTCTATTAAAAGTAGGAGTTTATATAAAAAAAATTTTATATTATTTCGTGTTACGTTATGTGAGTTAAAAACTAGTAAAAATGGTAATTCTTGATCTAAATCAATGAAATTCACCATTTATAACAAAACCCAAGTTAACCCATTTGGGAACAGTAATTTATTGTTTTGGGAAAATGTTAAAATTCTCACGCGGAACGTGATGCATGTTGGGAGTGTATTAGGGGACAGGTGTAACTGGGAGGGCGGAGTGTAAAAAGTAATAATAAATAATGGCAGGAGGGTTAAAAGTAAATACAAAAGTAGGGTATGATAAGGAGGAAAAGGCCAAGCTGTAGGCCTAGGGAGGGCCCCCCCCCACCCCCCACAGTGAGTGAGAGAGAGGTTGGTACTGGCTGTGTCCTCATGGCCTGCCGAGATATCCCGAATCGCTTCACTCATTCCATTGCCCCTCAGATTTACGACCGTCCTTAATATTTTATTTTATTATTATTATTTTTTAATTTTTAATTTTAATTTTATATTATTATTATTATTTTTCAGGCTTGTTTCTTTTTGAAAATCCATGGAACCACGTGACCCAGATGTGGCACTTCATCAAATCATTTATTATTTTTTCTTTTGTATTTTTATTTGTAACTAAGTTTTTTTTTTATCATTATATTTTTATTTTGTTTATTCAAATAAACACTATGAGCCACGTGGCATCATATTATTCTGCCACGTTTTTTACGTTTTCCCTCCTTTTCCTTGCTTTTATATATATATATATATATATATATATATATATATTTTTTTTTTTTGGGTGAGATCCTACAATTCCATATTGGTTGGGGAGAACAACGAAACACCTGGAAACCGAGCACCGATTCTGCTATGTAACTCTGAAAGATGCATTTTAAAGCCTTCAGGGGAAGCCCGAAAGAAAAAACCTAAAGATGATAGTATCTGGATGAGCACTGGTCCGGTTGTGTGACTCTGAAACACCCTTTATAAGAGTGTGAAAATCGAGCACCGATTCCACTATATACCTCTGAAGTACGCGTTTTAAAGCCTTGAGGGGAAGCCTGAAAGGGAAAGCCCAAATATGATAGTATCCGGATGAGCACTGGTTCCGCTGTGTGGAAGCTCGAAACAGAAAGCCCAAAAATGACAATATTTGGATGAGCATCGGTTCCGCTGTGTGGAAGCTCGAAAGGGAAAGCCCAAAGATAATAGTATCTCGATGAGCACCAGTTCCGCTGTGTGGAAGCCCAAATAGGACAATATCTCGATGAGCACCGATTCCACTGTGCTGAACCTCGAAAGGAAAAGCCAAAAGAAATCAATATCTATTAACAGTGATTCTCTTTTCTTCATAAAATTTATCAATTTTAATTTTCGCTAAAAAAAAAAACACACAATTATATATCCATTTATGGGGTGAGAAGATAACACATAATTAAATTATAAATAAACATTAATAAGGAATTATACATTTATATAACATGCAATGAGCTCGAGTCGTTTATCTTGTTAGATTGCACGATCTTTTACGTCTTATTTTTATCCAAAATTTTTAAATGATTTGATCTAGGTCGTAAAATTAATGACGTTTGTCCTCGGGATATTAGAATTTGCAAAACTATACTCTCAAAAGAATGTCTTCTTTTGTATGCATCGATGTTTTCAAAAGGTCATTTTATAATACCGACTATTATGGTCGATTTAGAGCTCTCGATATTAGTCGATACACGAAAATAAACCCTAAATTATAAGTAAAAAGGTCGTAGAAGTATAGTAAAAAAAAAAAAAAAATATTTAACACGAAAAAAAAAGTAGATTTTAAATATAAAAAATAAAAAGATCGATTTATTTAGATAAAAAAATAAAAAATAATCCAAATTTTTTATTAAATATTTTAAAATCGTTTTCATAAAATCCACGTAAGATAATTTGATTTTAAGACGCGACCATTTACGCCCAAATTCGTAAATGTATATATAATCTGCGGCGCCATCGTTGATTTTGGCGACAAAACAATGGCCACTGGCTTTGGCGGCAATGGGAGTAGCAGTTGCAAGTACAAGTGCGACACTGCCGCCAATACTCTGCAATGGATAAAAGCCATCGCCGACTTCATTAGACCTTACTCGTTCCTGATCAATGCTCCCGTCGTCAATTTTTTTAAGGTTTGTTGATTTATTTTTTCATTCGCACAAGTTTTGGAATCTGCTTTGAGTGTAGCTTGTAATTTGATTTTGATTTTTCCTTTTCACTCGTGGATGTTCTTTTATGATTTACATCATGCTACTGCTTCCATTCTCTTTTACAGGATAGACTATGGGAAGCTGTTGATGAGGAATGGATGGAGTGCTTGCGCAAGGAACATGTGAAGAATCTGCTTCTAATTCCTTCTGGAGCTGTCCAGGTGCGTCTGTAATTGGAGAACATTTTTAGACTTGATTTTATTTCAATTAGCTTGTGTTTGAACGTTTGAAGCTTAGTTTTGAAGCTAGATTTGAGCTCACTTGTAAGATTTTTGTCCATAACAAAAGTACGCAGGTAGTATTTGACTGAATTGACAGTTACACTTTCTCAATGATCCATTATAAGCCTTATTTGGATATGTTTAGGACATAATCCTCTATATGCATGTTAATTTAGACATAATTGTCTGATTATCTGGATCAAAGTATAATATCGATCAAAATATTGATTCGTACCTGTCGAGTAATTTAAAAATATTCACGGAACTGAAATTGATCATTATTTGTAATAATAACGTCATTATTTTCAAAGTAGTTATTATCCGTGTTGGTATGTAGTTGGATGATTAATTCTATGGAAGAATGCTGAGACTGTACAATGACATATTGCATTGCATAAATCCAGTTTCAATTTCTGGGAAAATAGATGTGTAATGGATTGAATTTTATTGTTATTATTATTTTATTCTGAATCAGATACCATAAAGATTTCTGACTAACCTTGTGTTTGCTTGGGGAGCATATAAATCCGCTTATCAACATCTATAATTGATTAGTTGGGTTTCAAAATAAGGGTGAACTAAAAAAAAAACTCCCATATTTAGGGGTGTCGTTAACTAACTCCATATGTTGACGTCTTTTTTTTTTGTTCCTTTTAAAAATTGAATTAATTTTTTCATACTGTCAGTAGATTTCTTATTAAATATTGGTACATCCTTATGGGGCATGTGTGATGTCTTTGACTAATTAGATTAAATAGAACTGAAGTTATGAAATGGCAAGAACTCAGAAATGAAAAATGAGTGGCGAAATATGGCTAGAGTAAAAAAGGTTGATGATAGCCTTCTGCGTGTCACTGTATGTTATGATATATTTCTAAAAATGCATCATCGTTGTTGAGAAGTATCAGAGTACGAAAGTTATGAGCATTGGTCACAGGGGAGCGTTTTGTCTGGAAATATTGCTGATAGTTTAATCCATTTTAAGGAATTTATGGAACTATGTGATCTGCTTTTCTTTGTGTTTCTTGTTATGAGTGCATTTACTCTAATGTACTGAAGTCTAAGTTTCTGATTGACAAAATCTTTCAGGAATACTGGCCAGATTCACTAAAGAAATTTATCCGTACTTCAAGATCTCTTGCCTTTGGACGTGAACAAGCAGACTTGCAGATGGTAGTGCTTTTATGTTATACAGTTGATAGTTTCCGATTGATTATATAGATTTGCTGCGTATAGCAAGAAAAAGAAACATAGGCTTGAAAATTGCATAATATCCATTATCCACTTCGACTCATATGTTACTTTCAAGAAGATGAGAGCTCGCTCCACTCAGGAAGTTCTCTTTCATTGAGCTGTCTTCTAAACCTGAGATTCCAGCTATTATCAACCAAATTCCCTTATCCTTGAAACAATGAAGACTCACATTCTGTAATACAAAAGAATGTGCAGATTTTCTGATATCAGTCTCGTAAGGATAGAACAGAAGTATCTGAACATGGCATTTTAAAACGTGTTGATGACCTTATCTTACATAAGATTTCTGTAGATTTACCCCTTTTCCTTTTTTTTTTTGGATAAAAACTGGGAAGCTTCTTCTTGATCTTCACCCCTCAACTTTAGGAGTCTGGTCCCATTCGTATTCTTTTGTTGCTATTAGAATTATTTTTCACTAAGGACATGGATGGAGAGTTATTGACATTTAACCACCCTTTCTTTAAGATAGACTTCCTGTTATTAGTGTGTCTTGTTGGATTGAGACAAAGAGTGGTCCGTGGTTGGAGTATAATTAAGCTACTTTGAGGCCTGTTTGTAACTAACGGTTACTAGGAGTATGGAAAGGGAAGGTGTGAGTGGGTATCTATCCGGCTAATTTTATTTTATTTTATTTTATTTTATTTTTTAATTTTATATAAGAGGGAATTATTCCTTTGGACATTGTACTGGGAGATGGGAGAGCGAGATCTCTTGAATCGCACTTCTCTGTTTCTTTTTAATAATAAAGAACTGTCACTAACGTCATCCCACTTATGCGTGTCAAACAGAATGTTCCAGGTTGATTTTATCCATTTCTTAGTACCACAGTTGTGTGTATTATTGCAGGTTCTACCTGGTTGGTGCATCGCTTCACTTAACACTGTTCTTTCTCAAGGCATGAATCAGAAGAAAAAACATGAAGTAGGTTATTGGGTCTTACATTTCCGAATGGAATACTTTATGCCTTTTCCAATTTACTAAGAGAGAGCTATCCTTGAGTGCGTGTTAAACAAATCATTTAAATTCAAAATCAGAGAGAAACATATCTATCAGACTAAATAAGTTAAAATCTAAATCAGTAACAAATTACTCTTATTTATGAAATAAAGTCCAAATATTCTCATTTTAATGTGAAACCCTCTTTCTTTTCAAAGCTTGACCATGATTTTTAAATTGAGGTTCTAATTCTTATGATCTTGTTTTCCTACGTGGGAGTCGAATTTCCTAGCATTAGTTTTCAATTTGGTGTAAAACTATGACCATTTAAATTGAATATGATGTATTTCATCTTTAACTTTGCATCCGGATATGATTTATGCTTGGTCCATTTTGTATGATACAATCTGTGGGTTTCATGGCTTGTCAAACGCGTTGATTCAATCTACAAATTGTGTTGTGATATATTATAACCAAAACATTTTCTATATGGTTCATTAAGAAATTTTTTAATGCTTCAACAGGTTGAAGTCCTTTCCGCCATTATTAGTTTGATTGCAAGTGACCTGAAAAGTCATGCAATTGTTGATGTTGGTGCTGGGCAGGTAACACTTACTTTCATTACTGTATGCAAGATGGGTAAGTTTGATTCTGCATCCAGCTTCTTTATATTAGACTGTACTAAAAAAAGAGTCATTCCACAGGGATGGGCTTAAACATCTTCCATTATTTTGGATCTATTAGGTTCCTTTCATTTTCTCCTAAAATGTATGGGAAAAAGTACTTCCTCAATTAAATATGTAAATTTCTTTATGAAATCAACTTAGTTGATTTTATGTTGTAGTACTTGAAGAAATGAACTTCACTTCCTTGCCTTTATGATCAATGTCTGAGAGGTAACTGAGTCTAGGATATTCCTGTACATACTTCTTCCACAGCAGCAACAAAATTCTATTCTTTCTAGGCTTCTAATTTAAGCATTTTCTGATAACTCCTTTTCTACATTTTAATTGAATCTCACTCATATTTTTTGAATGATTTATTCCTCTGTAATCTACTTTCTCTGTCGATCTGTTTTTTCTTCCATTATTGTTTCGGTGTATTCCTAAAAGGGTTTATGATCCATATAAATTCTTCTTACAACAAAAATTTCCATGTACTCGTATGCTCTATATAACGTTCTACTATTGCAAGTGCTTTCATACTTATGATCTTTTCTTGTTAGGGTTATTTAGCGCAAGTGCTTTCCTTCCATTACAAGCATTCAGTTCTTGCAATTGATGCTTGTTCTCATCATGGAAATGTGACAAGTGCACGTTCAGAACGGATTAAGAAGTATTACTCAGCACAGATTCGTAAATCTGGGTAAGGGTATAGAAAACGTTTTTAGGCAAACATTTTGTGTTGATGCGAGCAGATAGAATTAAAATGTTTTACTTTCATTTCTCCTATTTTTTTAAATCTCTTGGAAGCTATTTCTCTTATTTGTGTTTTCTTGAACTTGGTCCCATCTTCTATTGGTTATCTTAAGAACTTCTGGTTTCAAGGGAGTGATAATGAGATCAGCGAGAGCATCTACCACCCACACGGCAATTTATGAGGCCAAACTAAGCTCATACCCATTGTATTTATTCTTTTATAAAATGTTCCCTTCTGAAGACTGATATAAGTTATAGAAAAGTGTTATTATGTATCTACAAATCTCAGAGATCCACATTATTAAACTTTCTAGTCCTCTCACAACAACATAGAAATCACTTTTCAATTTTGATGAAACTCAAACCATCTTGGATTGAGAAATGGTTCTCGCATATTTCCATCTCGAAGAAGCCAGTCACTGATTTTGTATGTGGTTTCAGTCATTGTAACTTAGAGGGAAAGACTTCTGGATACTCAGGTGTATCTTAGAGGACTAAATGCAAACCTTTTTTTTTCTCTTGCCCTGCTTAAATGTTCTTAGTTTCTTACTAGACTAAAATAGTATTTTGGTTTCTACTTATTGTTTTTTTTAACTTAATATCTAAAAAATCATTACTCTTTTTCTAATTTCGCTGAACTCTTTACAGATTGGAAACCAACAATTTGAGACTGCCGAAGGCAATGACATTTCATGTATTATCCGTTGATGCATTAAAATCCCTTGCTAACATGTCACTACAAGACGATCATGCTGATAAGACAAGTGTGACTGGCGATGATCTAGAGAAAACCAATCGGCAGGAGTCAAAGGGTTTGTGCCGTTCAGGCAAAGAGCCTTCATTGGTTCTTGCTGGACTTCATGCTTGCGGTGATCTTTCAGTGATAATGCTCAGGTTAGAATTACATGATATTGAATTACTCTTTTTATTAAGATGTGTCAAATATACATTTCTTGAAAATGCAAAGTAGACATAAGTGAAAATTTTGGTGATTTTTGGAGCCGTATGAGTTTTCATTTTTCTAGTACGTTTTAATGTTTTTTTTTTTTTAAATTAAAAAAAAAAAAAAAAAAAAAAAAAAAAAAAAAAAACAAACTATCATTCTGAAGAATGAAAGAGGATACAAAGGGATTAGCTAAAGGGAAAACATGAATCTTCTTTTATAAATTTGGACGAACTAAAAAGTTTATGCGGTGGCTGTGAGAAGCTCACTGGTCAGGAACTTTGGTTTCCCATAATATATGAAAATATCACAAAAGATAACGTGTCATGAATTTGGTTCGTCCACCTATATGTCAAATCTCATCGAAGATACAGTGCTTTTAGAAGAAAAAAGGGCAAAGGAGATGGGCAGTAGTTTTTATCATACTGGTGTTATTATCTCTCTCCTTTCATTGCAGGATTTAACAAATGTACTGTATTCACCATATAACCAGGACCTTTGTTGAGTGCAAGGAAGTAAAAGCAGTCATTAATATTGGTTGCTGTTACAACCTACTCTCGGAGTATGGATCTGACTATGAAGGTGTCCAAAATGGATTTCCAATGAGCTTTGGTGTCAAATCTTCTGGCTTGTTTCTGGGAAAAAGTGGCAGAGACCTTGCATGTCAGGTCAGCTTTTGACCTTCTCCACCATCGTACTAAAAAATATTTCATTTTTGTTTGTTTATCTTCTCGAGATAAGTTGGGTTATCGATTGAGTTTTCCTTGAATTACCTGCATGATAAAATTAACATTAGATGGAGTTATAGTTCACATTTACTTGGAAAGGAGACATAAAAGTAGTTTTATGCCCAAAGTATTTTTAGAATTAAACTATATGCAAGGTGTACATAGTTGTTTCATGATTGAAACACATTGTCCCCAGCAGATTTTAAGACTCTTGTTGTATTGTTCTAGTTCTTTAAAATGGACTTTAAGTGAAGTAAAATATAGGTAACTACATTTGGCTTTGATGCCAGTTGTTGCCCGAGGAGGGAGAGCTAGGGCTTTTCGTTGTTGTTTAGCTTATACTTTATTACAATAAATACTTTAAACAGATAAAATCTAATCACAAGTAAAAAAATAAGTGCACTTAGAAAATCAATAGATCTATAATTTTCAACGCTCGATTAAAATTTATAACTTGTTTCTCTCATCAGAGTGCAGAAAGATGGAGGAATTTGGAAAATGAGGGTGGTGTCCATAATTTTGAGTTGCATGCTTTCCGTGCTGCTTTCCAAATGGTAAAAGTTGTGACCAATTGTTTATTATTTCATCATGCTTTATCATGCTTAACTTAGTTCAATTATAATTTGCTTTTAGCTTCAAGCATATTTTGAAAAAAATCCTATTGAATCAGTTTGAAATTTGACCTTGTCTTCTAACATTATTGATTCTTTCCTTCTAAATTCAAATCAATCAAATATCTATTGTTGGAGGTCTTTAAGCCAAGTTACTTCATTAGAAAACTGTTGTTTTTGTCGTAAAAACTCTTGTGAGCTTATGGAAATGGAAACTGACCTATATGTTCTAGTTAGAGTGTAGGGTCCTATAACACAAAAGATCCAACTGAAGTTGCTAATAGATTTGACAATTAAATTTGGCCAACCATAAGTTACACAAAAGATCTCTGAAATAGCATGTAATCTGCAGATCTGTTTGCATGAACTTTATGTTTTTCCTTTTTAAGTGTCTCTTTCTTTCTTTTTTCTTCTGTTAAGGTACTCTATAAATATTATCCAGAAGTTGTAGCAACTTGCCCATCTGTTGGGCGTCAAGGAAAGGCATTGCGTCGTCGAAAGAAAAGGGAGGCTGCATTATCCTCACAGTGTCATGAAGATAAGCTTGAGGCATCACAATCAGGTATGAGATGGTAAAGACTAGAATATTCTAGATTTCTGTTAATCAATGGCATTCTATCACACACCCTAGTATCCTGTGCTGAAATGGAGGATTTTAAGAGAGGGTTAGTGGGATGTGCAGCATAGCTTCAAGGCATCCGTTTGTTTTATCTAGTAGATTGAATAATACGAATGCAATTTTAACTGTTTCCTTAACCAATATTCAAGTAACAATTTTCATCTACTTTGTTACCCTCAAAATATGCTGCAGATCTTATTGGGGGGTTGCCAGACAAGAGCAATGCCTTTTCTCACACCATTTCTGACTATGGGAGTACGCCATGTGAACAGGCCAAATCTGTTGACAAATATCTTCTTTTTGAAAATTTTTGTCAATCTGGATTAAATCGCCTTGGACTTCAATCTTTGCAGGATATGGATTATTATGGAATCTGGATGGACAATGAGCCTTTTGCTGTATGTATACTTACTAAGTTCCAATACTTGTTATATAGGACTGAGTCATATACCAGTTACAATAATATATAAGCTCTAGTCTAAACCAATTTAGTTGCTCCAAAACTAATGATTGTTGTTAATTTGAATCTCTTTCTTCTTAGATGTTAATTTATTATTTGATTTGCTTCAGAATTATGAATGCTTTATCGAGTGTGGTATCTAATTTATTCCAAGGAATAGGACAGTTGTCTTAGTATTTAAGGATTAAATCATACAATTAGAAAGTTAGAACCCAAGGTACCATTAGATGATGTTAGTGTTACAGGGGATTCCGTTCATCTTATTGAAGCACATGAGTTTAGTTGGAGAATGTTGCACTAAGGTCTCAAATATTATTACCGGTTAGATGATGTAGGTGGTTGCTTTGGTGATGGTCATTATGGGTTCGCATTCCAATGCATCCTTGCATCATTCAAAGGCTTTGTTTATGTTAATTCACCAAGTTCCTCAAATTGCTTGGTTTATCTGATAAGTTTTTTTTATCGTTTAAATTGCAATACATTTTAGTTTTATTATGGGTTCTTATATATATCCAGATGTTAATGGCTCTTATATATATATATATATATATCCAAATGTAACTAATAAATCGTATGCAGGAACTTATTGGGCCTTACTGGTCTCTTCGAGCTGCTCTGGGCCCAGTTTTGGAAACATGTATTCTGCTTGACAGATTACTATTTCTCCAGGAGCAAGGTGAATCCCTTGAAGCCATGTTGCTACCTATTTTTGATCCGGATTTATCACCGAGGAATGTGGCTATAATCGCTCGGAAATTTGGTGCAACATAAGATTCATTAGGAGAAAGGTAATACTAGTGAATATGGCTTTTTCTCAATTTTTGTTACTGAATAATTTTCAATGTGAGAAAACGTTGATCCAAGAGAGTTTTATAGTTGTATTCATGACAGAGAATCAAATATTACGCTAAATTTATTTACCTTAACATTATTCGAATGCTTTAGGACTTAAGAGTAGAAATGTTTTGTTCTTTGATTTATACACCAATAAGCACGTATATGATACATTAATTTCTAGAAATGTAAGACACGGACACATTGGGATCATTTTTTAGAAATATATGTATATATGCTAACGGATTTGATACTTCAAAATAGATAGCACTCATAAATTTAACATGAAAAAAAAAAAAAAAAAATATTTGTAATAATTAGTAGCGTCGACTTCTCCCCACAATTTCTTTGGTCTTGCAAATGAATTTTTAAGATTGAATTAAATTTTAGAGTTGATCATAGTAAGATAAGTAATGGGTTGGGCATCGAGCATGTAGTGACGATAGGGTTAAATATATATACTTTTTTCTTTTTAAATTTAGAATCAATTTTCTAGGTTTAAGTGTCCCTACAGGTCTGGATGTGACCGAAATTGAAAGAAAAAATAAATTAGGACACCTTTTGGTATTTATATAGTTCTTAATTAATTTTTAGAATATTTTAAACTTGATTTACAATATAGTTCCTTTAGAATTGTTTGATTTTGTTTGCCAAGTTGACATCTTTTATTCGCATATCTAAACTGTGGGGCTTAAGCAGACCTGATTTTTGAATTGGTCATAGTGCTTACATGTTTATATCTTCATATTTCTATTATAAAAAAAAATTGTAGTCGAAGGCTTTTACAAAGTTAGTTGGATATGGGTTGAAGAGTACCAATAAAATTAACCAGTCACATCTGTCCAAAGGTTGAGTTATAGATTTGGGAACTATTGTCTGGTCCAGTTAAGTGTAACTTATCCATTTCTTTTTCTTTGGAATAATGAATTGGCTACTAGGTCATATTTTGCATTATCCTTTTTCAGTCAATGCTTCATATCTTCTCAGTTGCCTGATAAAGGAGTAGTCTGATTAATGACGATGATACTAACTGAAATTTTAAGTATAGGAACTAATACTAAACAATGTTATAATCCGTTGTATTGGTGTAGCAGGATTTAATGGTTCTGGATTAATGCATAATTCAAGTGCTGAGGATGAATTATTCAAATTCTGCAGAACTTATGGGTTCCCTTTTCTCACTGTTTGTATTTCATTTCAGATTATTCCTTTAACTTTCCAATACTGTCATTTCTGATATCTGTCTTTTATAATGGCTATTTACAGCCTCACAGGCATAATTTATATTGCCCAATGGTATTATTAAAATTCATTGTTAGTAAGGCATATGGCCTCTTTTTTTTTTTTTTAAACACCCCGATTACCCAAATACTAGCAAAAAGGCTTGGAGTTACATNTAGGTGTCAAGGTTAGGATATCATTCTTATTTATCTTCTTTCTTTTTTTGGTTTGTTGCATTAAGACTATGAGAGATTGGATAAGAAGATCAATCAGAAAGAAGGTTTTTTTTTGTATTTTCTAACAGCAAAGTCAATAGTTTCCCAGTGGTAAGATCGTAATTTCACTCGATGCTTTGGATAATTCCGAAGACAGGAAGGAATATGCAATTGAATCCTTTCGGATCTTAGTAGTTGTTTTAGGCCTAATAGTCTTGTCCAGGACCCTGAAAAACCTCTATTTTAGTAACTAGTATGACCTAATCTTCATAGGTTGACCTAATGATCAATCAAAACAATGAAGATAACTGTGACGGTCCAAGCCCACCGTTAGCAAATATTGTCTTTTTTGGATTTTTCCTTTCGGGCTTTCTCTCAAGGTTTTTAAAACGCGTCTGCTAGGGAAAGGTTTCCACTCCCTTATAAAGGGTGTCTCATTCTCCTTCTCACGGGATCTCACAATAATAAAGGAAATTGTTCGATGAAAATAGTTGAAGGTATGTACAGGCTAGTTCATACTCTTACGGACATCCAAAAGATAAAATGTAATTAATATTGCCCTGAAGAATTTTTTGTGGTCAGTATGCCAAACAGGAACGAATGACGATAAGGAGCACAGAAACGCAAACGTCGGCATGAAGTTGACACCATACAAATCGATCGAACTGCAATTCAGGTACGGCTTCTTTAGTTAAACAGAAGGCAGCTCCTCATGGGTGGGGGGGATACATATCTCTATTTTGAATGATAATTTGTCTCTGCGCAACACTAGATTCTTCTTGTTCTTTCGATCAAAGACGTGGTTGGTGGACATTTCAGAAACTGCTGCTCTTTGTCTTTTTATGCATCAAAGAAAAGGTTGCTATCAGTAAAAAGGTACGTCATCTCTGAGTAGAACATAAATATGGTACACTTTGAAATAGTTAGTGAACTTGTCAAAAGGTTGTGATAGTTCATTATTTGTTTGGAATCTTTTAACTTTTGGGAAAGTTGAGCATATCTATAAGGAATAATGTATTCAAAGGTTTGAATACATTTGGATAATGGATGGGATGGATGATATCTCCGTCGTAATCAAAATTATTAAGCATTGNGATGCTTTGGATAATTCCGAAGACAGGAAGGAATATGCAATTGAATCCTTTCGGATCTTAGTAGTTGTTTTAGGCCTAATAGTCTTGTCCAGGACCCTGAAAAACCTCTATTTTAGTAACTAGTATGACCTAATCTTCATAGGTTGACCTAATGATCAATCAAAACAATGAAGATAACTGTGACGGTCCAAGCCCACCGTTAGCAAATATTGTCTTTTTTGGATTTTTCCTTTCGGGCTTTCTCTCAAGGTTTTTAAAACGCGTCTGCTAGGGAAAGGTTTCCACTCCCTTATAAAGGGTGTCTCATTCTCCTTCTCACGGGATCTCACAATAATAAAGGAAATTGTTCGATGAAAATAGTTGAAGGTATGTACAGGCTAGTTCATACTCTTACGGACATCCAAAAGATAAAATGTAATTAATATTGCCCTGAAGAATTTTTTGTGGTCAGTATGCCAAACAGGAACGAATGACGATAAGGAGCACAGAAACGCAAACGTCGGCATGAAGTTGACACCATACAAATCGATCGAACTGCAATTCAGGTACGGCTTCTTTAGTTAAACAGAAGGCAGCTCCTCATGGGTGGGGGGGATACATATCTCTATTTTGAATGATNTGATTTTTAAAATTTTTAATACATTGTTTTATTGATTTTATATTTTTATTCCAAAACTTTTAAATATCTAACTTTTTAGCTTTTGTAGGTTGAAAATTTATTTTAGTCACTATTACTATTATTTCTTGATAATTCACTCCAAAAAAAAAAAAAAAAAAATCCTGAATTTTATGTCTGAGATTTTTTAAATTATAAAATAGTTGGTATATATAGAAACTTCAGTAATTTATTTTTTTTATTAAAGAAAAATTAATCCTATCGTTTTTCTTTATCATCCCGTGCTTCTACTTGGAATTGGCGGCGGAAAAGCTCATTTCTTTTTCCCCCTCAATCTCCCAAACGTCAGAAAACAACCTCCCGAAGAATAAAATTTTATCAAAGGCCAATTAGAAAATACTTTTTAATATTATTTTGAAACCAGCCTCTTTGGGCCCAATATCTTTTCCTCTTTTTTTCTTTTGTTCTAAAATGGTAATTGATACCCTTATCTTGAATTATAATTGGCGTTCTATAGCTAAATTTAATACTATGGGTTTAGATTTTGAATAAGTGAGTATTTAGCTTATCAATTAGTCTAGGATTAAGAAATCTAACTTATTTTGGTATATGGGTTTAGTAGCCCAAGATGATGAAGCCCATCTTTTACTTGTTAGATATGCTTCTTAACAAATTATAATTTCAATGATAAAAAAAGAACATGTTACACAACCTCAAATTTTTGTACCCTGTTTCTTTGCACAACCCAACGTAAAGATTATTGAATGTTAACCTTCCTGTTCGTGTCTCATAAATCCTATAAGTGAACAAAAATACCATCCATTTGGGTAAAGTCTGCCAACATAAGCATAACTCTTTAGTCGTGTCATCCATATTCAACTTTAAAGTAGAACTTATCTAAGAGTAATTGCACGATTCATAAAAGATTTAGGATTTCTTTAGTATTTAACGCCCCCTTCCAAACTTTGAACTTTAAATATTCTAAATCTATTCTTTTAGTATACTTTGAATTATACCAATATAATAAATAGTTAATTGTTGTGTTTTTTTAAGCTGGTTGAAGAATTTGAATTTTTTAAAACTCCTAATTAAAAGTATTTATTTTAATGANCTTTTCCTCTTTTTTTCTTTTGTTCTAAAATGGTAATTGATACCCTTATCTTGAATTATAATTGGCGTTCTATAGCTAAATTTAATACTATGGGTTTAGATTTTGAATAAGTGAGTATTTAGCTTATCAATTAGTCTAGGATTAAGAAATCTAACTTATTTTGGTATATGGGTTTAGTAGCCCAAGATGATGAAGCCCATCTTTTACTTGTTAGATATGCTTCTTAACAAATTATAATTTCAATGATAAAAAAAGAACATGTTACACAACCTCAAATTTTTGTACCCTGTTTCTTTGCACAACCCAACGTAAAGATTATTGAATGTTAACCTTCCTGTTCGTGTCTCATAAATCCTATAAGTGAACAAAAATACCATCCATTTGGGTAAAGTCTGC
This sequence comes from Cucurbita pepo subsp. pepo, assembly GCF_002806865.2. Lineage (NCBI taxonomy): Eukaryota > Viridiplantae > Streptophyta > Magnoliopsida > Cucurbitales > Cucurbitaceae > Cucurbita > Cucurbita pepo. Next base: position 3,593,945 of record NC_036643.1, read on the forward strand.
CAACATAAGCATAACTCTTTAGTCGTGTCATCCATATTCAACTTTAAAGTAGAACTTATCTAAGAGTAATTGCACGATTCATAAATGATTTAAGATTTCTTTAGTATTTAACGCCCCCTCCCAAACTTTGAACTTTAAATATACTAAATCTATTCTTTTAGTATACTTTGAATTATACCATTAATTGTTGTGTTTTTTTAAGCTTGTTGAAGAATATGAATTTTTTAAAACTCCTAATTAAAAGTATTTATTTTAATGAGCTGAACTACGTTCATGATGATGTGTATGGTTGATATTCAAGTCTTTGACATATAGGAAACGTTATTAATGCTTATAACACCATTCTAACATTTTCTATATATACAATTTAACTCGAAGTTCATAATTAATTTTTCTTTTTTGAATGGTACGTTTTTCTTTCGTTATTTATGTGTAGAGTTATAATTAGTTTGGGAGTTTTCTAAAATTAATTTTGGATACTAATGAACATCAATCTATTGGATGTTCTTGCCACCCGCTTTACTAAAAATCAAATTCCATAAATCGTTTCAAGTGGACATTTCAAACTTAGTGAGCTTCTTTTTGTTTAGTGGGGTTGTGGGGCTGTTGTTGGTTGGATCTCTTTCTGTGAGTTGTGTTCTTTCTGGTTTTGTTGAGCTACTCTTTCTATTTATTTTTGTACCGTTTTTGGCTCTTGTTTATTTGTTTCTTGATCTCAAGGTGTGAAGTCTCCTTTGTCATTATTACCTTTGTAAAAGAGGGAAAATAAATAGAAAATACCCAAATTTTGAATGTTGTGGTTGGATTATATGTAATTTATACCATATTAATTCTATGAAAAGTATTGTGTATTATCCAACCACAAAGGAGAGAGGAATCTATAAAATTTGGACCCCCTTTAGAAAAAAATCTTTCTTCCTAAGTATGCATTAAGGTATCAATGAGGGAGGGCTAGAAAAAATTATAGGAAAACTTTTCATATTATGAGTTGATGATTGCAAAGTCCATGAGCTCAAGCCCACTCGGGCTAAGCACACCCCTAAGTAAGGCGTGCCCTCCAGGTGCTCGCAAGTTTGAGTCGTGGAATGTGATCGACTTCTCTAAATTGAAGTTTAGTTCCATATTAGGCTTTTAGGCCGAGCTAAATTGACAAACAACTTATTGTTGTATCCCTCATAAGATCCTAACATTTATGTATGGGGGAGAAAATAATATAAATATGAGGCCAAGACCAACTCTCCATTTAAGACACACAACCTAACTTGTAATTAACTTGACATTTTGTTCTTAGTATTGACTTGAGCACGAAATGTTAGAAGAAAATACCACATAGATGCGAGATCTCTCTTTAATAGGGTGACTCAAATTAAGACTCTTTTAGTCGATCTCAAATCTATTTTGGTCGACTAATTAAGTCTATGTATAAATATTTTGAATTATCACAAAACAAAGTTGAGGGTAATTACTTTCACTTTCTTTGTTCACTCAATTTATTTATAAGTGTCCAATAAACTGACAGGCTTAAAAAATAGATGGTCCATTTAAACAAGTTTTGTTTTTTTCTATCATAGTGTATGAATTGAACCTATATTCATCAATATCCAATCAATTAATTTAAATTAAATTTATTCTCTCAATTAATTTAAATTAAATTAATTGAAAGAATAGTAGATAATTATGAATTCTTAATTTAATTTGTTTCTTTTCTCTCCTAGATTAGATGGAACATATTAAAATTTTACCAAATAGGGAGGAGAGATATTAGAATGGCAGGCATGAAGAGTTAGCAGCCAGAACAAGTTGAACCTAAAAAATGGTTAGATTCAGGTGCCAACTCTTACATAATCCAAATATTTATTAATGTTGACATGGCAATAAATGCCAAATAGATAGATGCAGATTTCCAAATAGGCACTTCCATAGTTCATCAAACCAAACCAGATTCTCTCTCCCATATATTTTTAATTAATTAACTAATCAATCCATCAATTAAAATGTGTGCCCAAAAAGTTGTGTAAAATACATGGCTCATACAGCTTACAAAAATATGTCTATATATATATATATATATTAGATTCCCTGAGATTAATTATTATCCGTTTATTATTTTTATTTTCTTTAGCTTTATACAGCTTACAAAAATATGTCTGTGTATATATATATATATATATATATATATATATATTATATTAGATTCCCTGAGATTAATTATTATCCGTTTATTATTTTTATTTTCTTTAGCTTGATAAATAAATAAAAAATTATGCTTGCTTTTATTTAAATTGCTAGTTCTATAGGATGGAAAATATGGCAAGGATGAAGTTGAAGATGGGAATGAAGAATATATTCTTCGATCTCCGTTCCGTTTAGTTGATAGAAAAAGATTTATCTCTATTCCTTCTCCTATATTCCGCCCCATTAAGGTATGACTCGGGAGCTTTTCTCTGTTATTCTCCGCCCCATCAAAGTAGGTCCCGCAAACTCCATTTTCGTAGAAAAACGAATATCCGTATTCCATACGAAATAAATTAATATCTTCCCTACAACATATACTCAAAATTAAATATTTGTGTATATATATATACATGTATGGGGTAGAGCCACAGCTTTCTCTAAATAGTTTTATAATTAGAATTAACCTCTTGATCATATAGCTTTATACTCTTTTCTTTTTATTTCAATCTCCTTCCCTTCTCTCTCTCCTTCTCTCTCCTTCTCTCTCCTTTGTTTTGCAGAAGAGAAGAAGAAAAGAAAAAATGGAGAATAATATAAGCATGGTGGAGGCCAAACTTCCTCCTGGATTTAGGTTCCATCCAAGAGATGAAGAATTGGTCTGTGATTATCTGATGAAGAAGATTGGCTCTGTTTGTGATTCTTCTTCTCTCTTGATTGAAGTTGACCTCAACCAGTGTGAGCCTTGGGATATTCCAAGTAAGTCTTTCTTTTTTCTTTCTAATTTTTAATTCTTTTGGTGTTCTTATTTTTTTTGCCTTCTTCTTCTTCTTGGTTGATTTTCTGAAACCCATAATCCATTATTTAAAAGATCATACAAATATAAATAAGGTTTAGTTTAATTTAAGGGCCTTGAATTTGTATAGCGTAATTTGATATAAAGTTTATATTTGATTTTTGAAATTAGTATTTATTAAAAAAAAAAAGTTGTATTGTTTGAGAGCTATTTTGAGTCGTTAAATTAATTACTTTGGTGGTTCATAAGCTAGATGTTTTGAAGGCTTTCTATTGGTTTAATTCAATCTAGATTTTATATGATATTTCAATAGTTTTTACTATATGAAAAAAAAAAAATAATAATAATTTTGTTGCTCTTTTTTGCCCTTGTCATTTTTTTTTTAAATTTCTTCCCAATTTCGACCTTTCTTTTGAAGTGATGTTGTGTTGTTCTTCTTTTACAAATGGGCTAAAATGGTCATTTTACCAGATTAACATCAACATCTTACTCAAAAGTCTTTTCCTAAGATAACTATCCTTTATTTTTCTAAATTCCAAGATAATTTATAAAACAATAAAGTCATATATTTTCATCAAAACTTGAAAGAAAAAAAAAAAAAACTTAGTTTGTGTTATCAATATTAATTAATTTTATTTATATGAACATAAAAATTTATATTTACTTGGTTTAATTTTATTTTATTTCAGTTATAGATATAATAATATAATAAGCAAATTTGATGAATAATTCAAAACTTTCCAAATTCATAAGTTTATGCAGCTGAAACCGATACTTTTGGATTTTTTTAAAAAAAATGAAAATGATAATGAAAAAAAGAAAAGGAAATAGATGTGAGAGTGACTGATAGCTACAAGCCAACAAATTCCAACCCCAAATATCATCAAGTTGTTCTTTGTTCCCACCCAATAAGAGTCCTCAAATATGTAGAATTTTAAACCATATTTCTTCAATTAATTATTATTATTATTATTATCTCATTTCTTCCACTAATTTAATTTTGTTTCCTTACCAAATCCAATAAGGGTTGTCACTTTCACTTTTATGTGCCTTTTCACCTTTTAAAATTACTGTATAGGAATCTTTTTAACTTTTTTTTATTAATTTTTTACCTTAATTTATTTTTTATTAAATAGTGATTGATATTGACACTTTAACTGCACACAATTAGATATGGTTCGACCTTGATGACTCATCACCCAAATATTCTTTCCATTCATATATATATATTTTCTCTTATTTGACTATTGTATGTTTTTTTAATAATTATTTCAATAATCTAAGTGGCATTATCGTTTAGGTCAATAGATTTAGGTAGTGGGTAGCAAATTTAGTAGTTAAAAACAATTAAATTCAATACTATTGAAAATAATTAATTTATAGCTCATGATTATAATTATGTTTCAATTATAAAGAATTTATTCAATTATGAAGCTTTTTTTTTTTTTTTTTTTTTTTTTTTTTTTTTTTTTTTTTTTTTTTTTTTTTTTTNGAACTTCAGGGTCATGATTGTAATTCACTATTTTCAAAATTTTTAGTATAGAAATATAGAAAAAGAAAATCGTGTGTACAAATATTTATTTAGTTAAATCACGAATTTGCTCTATGATTTCAGTATAATTACAATATAACATATCAATTTAACCAAAACCTTTATGGTTTTTTTTTTTTTTTTTTTTTTTTTTNACCAAATTGTTCAATTGTTCATTTGATATGTGAATTTTGTGTAGGAGAGGCATGCGTGGGGGGAAAAGAGTGGTACTTCTTCAGCCAGCGGGACCGTAAGTACGCGACTGGGCTTAGAACAAACCGCGCCACAGCCTCAGGGTACTGGAAGGCCACTGGCAAAGACAGGCCTGTCTTTCACAAGGCCAATCAACTCGTTGGGATGAGAAAGACTCTTGTTTTCTACCAAGGAAGGGCCCCTAAAGGCCGAAAAACCGAGTGGGTTATGCATGAATTTCGGCTTGAGGGTCCACTTTCTCCTCTCAAAGATCCACCTCCTAGGGTATGAACGTTCTCTCTCTATTTCTCTATCTTACCATGCAAGTGTTTGTGAAAATGTCTGTGTGAATTTGTTGAGCTTTTTGTGTTATTGGTTTGATGAATATGTTACCTTGCTTAATCAACTCATTAGTGACGGTTTAGCTAGACTGTTTTTGTTGATTTAACACTCTATCTATCCTCTTGCCTCCAAGTGTTTGTTAAAATGCCTATGGGAGTTTGTTGAGTTTTTTCTTTGTATCATTTTCTTGTTTATTGATGTGAATTCACTTATTGTTATGTTTTCATGAATATGTTACCATGCTTAAACAACTCACTAGTGATGGTTTAGCAATAGCCGCTTGAAGTTTCTTTTTGTTGATTTGAAATGTTTATGATACCAATTTTTCTAACCATTTAGCCATGTTTTGATTGTGATATATTGGTAAAATTCGTGAGGGGTTGAATCTCTCTGATTTAGGTTTGGATTTTGTAACGACCCAAGCCCACCGTTAGCATATATTGTCCTCTGTAGGCTTTTCCTTTCGGACTTCCCCTCAAGGTTTTTAAAACGCACTTGCTAAGGATAGATTTCCACAATCTTATAAACAATGTTTCATTCTTCTCCCCTACCGATGAGGGATCTTACAATTCACCCCCTTCGAGGCCTAGCATCCTCGCTGGCACTCATTTCCTTCTCTAATCGATGTGAGACCTCCCAATCCACCCCTCCTTCGGGGTCCAGCGTCCTTGCTAGCACACTGCCTCGTGTCCACCCCCTTCAGGGCTTAGCCTCCATACTGTCACATTGCCCGGTGCTTGGCTCTGATACCATTTGTAACAGCCCAAGCCCAGCACTAGCAGATATTGTCCTCATTGGCCTTTCCCTTTCGGGCTTCCCCCTCAAAATTTTTAAAACACGTCTGTTAAGGAGAGATTTCCACACTCTTATAAAGAATGTCTCGTTCTCCTCCCCAACTGACGTGGGATCTCACAAATTTTCTCCCTACTTTGTGTTGTAATCGAGAAGGGATTAATATCAGTTTAATCTAGGGAGAATATGAGAGTTAAAATAAAATATCTGTTCATCAAATTCTGAAATTACCCTTCTAACATTTGGCATTTAGTTTCCTAACAGTGACTCATTTTGTTTAATTTTTTTCTCTGCTCTCATTCAACATCTATTGGCTTGACTTAGATATGCATAAAATAAACATTTGATGCAACCTGTATTTTGAGAATTTCCATATTAGTTGGTTTGTTTGTCTGGCACTAAAATCTTTGACTTTACAAATTCAACTTCAAAAATTTTAAATAATGTTGGCAGCTGATGGCGCAATATTTTCCTGTTCATGATAAAGGATTGCGTCTAAGAAGGCCAATTAGTTTACGTTGATAGCAACGTCACGAAGAAGTCTGCACTATTTTAACTGTTGTGGCTTGTGCTTCTTGTGTCCACAGGAGGACTGGGTTCTGTGCAGAATGTTCTGTAAACAGAAAGAAGTGCCCGCCCGACCGAGCACGGGAAGCAGCAGCTCCTACAGCAACGTCGCTGCCTCGTCGTCTCTCCCAGCTTTGATGGACTCATACCTCAGTTTTCACCAAAATCCAAGCAGCTATTTAAATGAGTTTGAGCAAGTGCCCTGCTTCTCCATTTTGTCTCAAAACCAAACCATCCCATCTCTCTCAAACCTCATACAAATGGAGGCAAACACAGGCAACAACATCAAGAACTTCACCACAATGTATGGAGGAATGCCAAATTCAAGCACTTATTCTTCAAATATTGACCCTTTTGCCTGTGACTCATCAGTGCTCAAAGTTGTTCTAAATAACATTACTAAGATGGAAACAAATGGCAACCCCTTCATAGGGCAACCCAGCATGGGAGAAGGCAGCTCTGACAGCTACTTGTCTGAGGTTGGTGATGATATTTCCAGCTTTTGGAACAGATGACCCAGAAGGAAAATGAAGGAGAAATTAGTTTATTGTAAAGAAAAATGGTGATTATTAAGAAGGATTGTAATTTAAAGGGTTTTTTTTTTTAAATTTATTATTTTAATAAAAAGATCCCAAGTGTAAATTTTATTGCATATTTTGGGAACTTTTTAAAGCCTAATTCATGGTTGATGAAATGCAAATCCATGTTTGATTTTTTTTTTTCATAATTATACAAAAAAAAAAAAAATATATATATATATATATATATATATATATATACACCGATATAGAAACTCAAAAGTGATTTTTAGGTAATTGATATATGGATTAATTCTTACCGTGGTTACAGAGATTAGTTATCAACTTGTTTGAGTTTGTGATTTTAAAATGAAATAATCTAATTTGTTAAAAAAATTAAAATAATAATCTTTTACTGCTTATTCACATATGTTCTCATTTTTTGTTCGTTTGTAGAATTTTTTGTGTTGCTTTATCTTGTTTACAGTTCTTCAAGTGACCGACTCTCCGACCCTTCAGGACACTATTGGAGAGTTCACTAGAGCCCGTTGCTTTCTCAATATCAAATCGAAGCTGTCAAGATGAGCTGATTATATATGTCATTTTTTTGTTCGAAGAAGATGAGAGTAAGGTAAACTAAGAGTTTCTAACTAGGTTCAGGAGTAAGTAGCTCGACTATAAAGCAGCTAATTCATTCATTCTTGAATTGTAAAGGAGAATGAATCTTGAGTCTCTCTTCTTTCAAACACAGTAAATTTTGATAGGAAAAGATTTTTAGTTTCTTCTTCTTTTCTTCCTACCCGATTATTTTTTTCTTTGAGAAAGGTAAATTCTAACTCTCAAATTAAGCTATCTTTCCTTTTATTTTAGAAGTGTAAAAGATAGGAGTTAATTTGATGAACATATATAAATTATAATTTATTAAACATAACTCAATTAACTAATTAAGTCATATATATATATATATATATATATATATAATCGGATAAATGAATAATATAATTTTATTTTTTAAAATAATAATTATATAACTTATACGATGTAGTATTAAGATTTAATTTGAGTTAAAGGTAAGTGACACCAAATATTTGTGCATTCGTCACAAAGATTCGTTGACTTTTCAATTAGATTTATTTATTTTGGGAAGGCAAATATATTTCCAAAAATAAATAATAAAGACGAAGAAAATAATATGTTTTAAAAAATATATGAAAAATTGGTTGATGGTAGGTTTCAAAAGGACGTTTGTATTCCAAATAGGTAAGAAGGTTAGTAGTTGATGCCAATTTGGTGGGAAAGAGACAAGCTGGGACCCACATTGGTTACAAAATAAACAAATAATTGTTGGAAAATAAAATAAAACACTAAAATGTCACAATACTAATTTGAATATCATCTAAATTTCATCGACACGACACTTATAGATATATATAAATTGAGTTTTATTTGGGTATGATATTCTTTTAATCAATCCAAAATTTCGGATAGGTCGGATTCTAAAATATATATATAAAAAGATGGAAATTGAAACGAGAGACGAGACCATACATGAACTTTGCTTCTAGTTTGTATTGAGGAGAAAAACCGACAAGAGCTTAATTCATCATCTAATATATGGAATCAGAGTCATGCCTAAACTTAGTCGTGCCAATAGATTGGTAAATCTTCAAATGTCGAACGAAAGACTCCAAAAGAAAAAGAGTCGAGACTCGATTAAGGGGATGGAAAAGGAGTCAAGCCTCTTCGAAGGCATAGTCAAAATTGACTAAGACTCCTTTGACTCCAAAAGAACACGAGTCGAGCTTCAATTAAGGGGAGGGAAAAGGAGTCAAGCCTCCAGTCAAGCCTCTTCGAAGGCATAGTCAAAATTGACTAAGACTCCTTTGACTCCAAAAGAACACGAGTCAAGCTTCAATTAAGGGGAGGAAAAAGGAGTCAAGCCTCCTCGAAGGCATAGTCAAACGCCAAGCTTATAACGATTTAGAGAACGGAGAAATATGAACTAAAACCAGCTAGGCAGAATTTGATTAGAACTCATTTCTTGTTTACATCTGAGAAAAGGAAAGAGAAAATTATAGAGGCTCATTGAGGAATCCAGTTGTGAATCTTGGAATGCCCGCAAAATCAGACACTATTTTCAGATCACAAAGCCTCCCTCTGTGATTGTCTTCCATATACTTCACAAGATGCTTGCACTGATCTTCACCGTTTGTCTGCAAGAACATGAAATTACGACAGGTTCAATACCAATACATACAGTAACAAATCAATGCACTTTCCCCTTAGAGTTCAGGTTTCAGTCATATATCGGCCCCGAGAACGGTCTAGTAACTAGAGATATCGATTTAATGGTCTCGTAAAGACCCATCTCGAACAGGGTGGGAAATCCCCATTTGAATGGAGAATACATGAAGCCGTGGGGAGAGATTTTTCCCTATTACCTAAATGGGGTTGTGAACGGAGATTATATTCCCTGTCCCAGTCCCTGCTTCTAACCCCGTCAAATCTCCGGCCTGCCCGGCTCACTTTTTACATATATATCAAGACTAAGGCTCAAAACTTAATATAAATATATATATTTTTTTTTTTACCTAATAAGTAAATAAATAAAGACAGAGGTAGAACATGTCTATTGAAATTTGAAATTTTATTGAATTTATTAGTATATTTTATATTTTTTAATATAAACTATATTTAAAAATCAAAATTATCCAATAAAAACTTTCTTTAAAATTAATATATATAAAAAGATAGGAAAAAATTCTCCACATGAACACAAACCCCGCAAAAATAAATGAAGAATATTTCTCAGAGATTGAAATTGGCAAAGACGGGGATGGGAAAGGCTTCTCCGTCCCCGCCCCACCCTGTGGACATCTCTAACAGTAATAATAGGTCTAAGTTTACGTCCAGGATGTCTAGTTCCAACCATTTCTAAAAGGAATCCGACTTGACCAACCAGAGATGAAAAAGTTGTTTCTCTATTATAACACAAAACAAGTAAAAACATAATGGAGCAAAGAATGAAGGAAACAGGGTTACCTCAAAAGCAAAGAAACCACCAGGTTTCAACATTACAGCAGCTTCATCACATAGATGAATAAGCTCATCCATGCCATTAGTGCCTCCATCCAATGCAACTCTAGGTTCATGCTTACCAACCTCAGCTTGTAGGCCAACAATATTACCACTGGGTATGTATGGAGGATTACTAATAATCCCAGATAGCATTCCCCGGACGTCCTTTAATGGCTCGTACCACGATCCTTGCCTTAACTCGATCGACTCCTAATTGAACATTCAAAGCAGAGATTATCAATGGTTGCCATGAATGAAAAGCTCGGATTGAATACACTCTCAAAGTTGTTAATCTTAATCATCAAGACTTAGATCATCTAAGATCCCACATTGGTTGGAAAGGAGAACAAAGCATACTTTATAAGGGTGTGAAAACCTCTCCTTAACAGATGAGTATTAAAATCAAGGGCGTTGGCCCCTAAGGGGGTGGATTGTGAGATCTCACAGGAGAACGAAGCATTCCTTATAAGGGTGTGGAAACCTCTCCCTAATAGACGTGTTCCAAAATCATGAGGCTGATAGTCATACGTACCGGGCCAAAATAGACAATATCTATTAGCGGTGGGCTTGAACTGTTACAAATGATATCAGTGCCAGACACCGAGCGGGCTGGAGCCAGCAAGGACGTTGGACTCTTAAGGAGGTAAATTGTGAGATCTCACATCGGTTGGAGAGGAGAATGGAGTATTTCTTGTAAAAGTGTGGAAACCTCTCCATAACAAACGTGTTCTAAAATCATGAGGCTGACAGTGTGGAGCTAACGACGATATGTAACGAGCCAAAATGGACAATATCTATTAGCTATAGGCTTGGGCTGATACTTTGAGTAATCTCAAGAAACACCCATATGATCCAAGTCCTAAGAACATTTAAGATTACAAAACTACAAAGTAGCTACTATGTTTCATTATCAACAAAATCCTTTAATCTTTAGGGTCAATCCAAAACAATTGAGTTTGATGAATAGTTTTAACTAACCTGTAATCCATACCTCTGAACATTGTAGCCAGCAACCGTAAGCGCAGTGGGGCTTAAATCAGTGGCTATGACTCTACCACGACCCTCCAAAACCCTACAAATCGCAATAGCAATTGCACCACTTCCAGTGCCCAAATCAACCCATAGTCCTTCTCTGAGCGCTTCATTGTCAGAGACCACTTCCGCCACCAAATCCACCAAAACCTCCGTCTCCGGCCTCGGAATCAGAACTCCTTCTTCTACACTCAAAATCAAATCCCTCCAGTGCTCGCACCCAACAATGTATTGGAACGGTCTCCTTTCATGGATCCTCTGCTTCCAAAGCCCGTAGAGTTCCTCGATTCCTACTTTTAACCTCACATTTCTAAGATTATGTTCATGATTTTGCTCGGAATTAGTTCGCAGTTCAGAACTTACCGATTTATCTTCAACGGCATCGTCTATCAGCCATTTGAGCTCTCTGTGTAAGAGGGCGGAGTCTGGACCGTTGTCGGCGTCCACAAAGGATGAACCAACTGAAGAACTTAGGGTTTTGGCCCAATCGTGCCATTTCTGAAGATCTGTGAGTGTGGCGGAGTAATTGGGAGGCCTTAGAAACAATGGGATTCGAGGCTTTGAGGAAGAAGAGCAAATGGATCGACTCGGGCTGACGCGATGAGGGGCTGCAAGATATGCACGAGATATGCTTAGCCTCATTATCCCCCGCCCCATGGAATGCAACTCTAGCGGCATTGCACTTCCCATTTTAGCACCAAAATTTTAAAATTTATATATATATATATATATATATATATAATCTATACATAGTTTCAATGTCTTAGGGCAACAACAGTTGTTTGAGATTCAAATCACCACATAACCAAGATCAACTATGTCTAACTTCAATAATTCTAAACATGCAATCTAAACTTAACTCTAATGACAAAGAGTCGAGGAAAAGTAAAATTTAGATTACTCGTTGATCAAATATCTCAAGGCAAAACACTTGAAAGAGATTCAAATCACTCCACGAGCAAAATTGATCCTGTCAAACTTGAATGATTCTGTCAAACTTGCAAAGAGTCATTGGCTAAAGAAAAAACACAAAGGCTCATTTTACTACATTTTACGAGTCTATATTGGAAAAATAACATACATGACTTTTATATAGTCTTAATCTACGTGCTCGTTAACAATTTATATTTTAAAATATTTATAAAAATAGTAAAAATAATATTGAAAATTTTAAAAAATTATATTTGAAATAAATGATTTAAAAGTATTTTATTTTTATAATTTAACTCCAAATAATGAATGGTGACAAGTTTACGAGGGAAATTTACTGATTCAGGGCGGGCAGGTAAAGGCGTCGGTTGCACGTGTGCGAGCTCAGTTTGACACGTGTGAGTCCACTTCCTTCTGATTGGCCCAACCAGTGCCCCATCCCAAGCATCTCTTTCTCTTCAACATTCCACTCTCACTCATACTCTCTCTCTCTCTCTCTATCTCGATCACTCATAAACAGACAGGAATCTTATAACTATCGTGCTCACAGCGATTTTTGGTATTTTATTTAGCATCACATTCCCCGATTCATCTGCATTTCACGCTTGCTGGATCTTGGATCGGTTTGCAGGTTCGAATGTCTGTTTCAATTACCACATTTAGTTCTAATTTTACTGAAATTTGTTGTGCTTCTCGGATTCATTTCTTGTAGCTGAAACCATTGATTGATTCTCATTTATGTGGCTGTTCCTTTTGCTTTTTTACAAGTTTTTTTTAGCTGTGTGATTCGTGAGATCATTTCACTTTGCTTTGACTGACAAAGATGCTTGCTACACTTGGAAATTATAGTTAGTTTGAGCTGAAATTGTTGCTACTTCTGCTGCTTCAAGTCCAAATAGTTGATGCCGTTTACATGCTGCCGGGGTTTGGAATATAACTACTTGAATTGCATATTCTGGGGAATATTGATCGGATGAAGTTCATTCCTCTGGAAAATCGAGTAATATGCTATGGATTTTCCTTTAATGGTGACGGTTGTTGAATTTCCTATGGACATTTCTTATATAATGTTGTGGCTTCATGTGGCATATCCACTGGGAATAGTAAGATGACAATCTGTTGGCCCACCGGGTCATTCGTGTATGGTAAAATCTTGCTCACTTGGGTTTATCGTTCTTGAATCCTATTGGTTTTAGTTTCCTTGTGTGGCCCTATTTTTGTGACACTTTTAGCAGCATGATCTTATATTAGATCGTGGGCCAGCATTTTGTCAACACGTAAGTTAAACTCTTAACGGAAGGAATCCTGAAGCAGTGTATTAGAAGAATTTGTGTACAGTTTACCCTTTCTAGTCTGGTGAGAATTTGATACGTAGAAAAGTTTATCATGATTGAAGTGTTGGTGTGAACTAAATCATTTAAAACTGCAAGCAAAATCTGTAACGTTGAGAATTTTGTACGTACGTACTGTATACTTTCATATGCTAAGAGTAAACAGCTTCTTCTATGTCAGGTGGCGTCTTTCTTGTGGCAGCTCGTAGTTACCAATTTAATATATGTTGAAGAAAACCATTCCAGGATTTGGTATTTCAGATGGTTTATTGTAATTGTATTATGCTCGACTGGTGCCACCATGGGCTTCTATACGGTAAAATGTCAATGGCTACTGATTCTTCACATTGTTCCGCTTTGCTTCATAATGAGCAGAAGCAGTGGCATCAGTTCTGATGGTATGATTGACCTTTCTTTGCTTTTAAATTTAGAGCCAGCGTATATATAGGCATTAGTTCAATCGAGGAACTATTTCTAGGTATTCTAATCGCTGGGAGAATGTTTCTTAGTGCACTCTTTGAGCCTTGAACAGCATCATGATACTAACTCTTGGCTTTTTTTCCCCCTGGGATATCAATATCTGTCACCTTGCTTATCTTACTACATCAATATTGCACTCTGTAATATATAGAGTTAGAATAGACATAGGATATGATGCCATCACCAACCTTAACCATCATGATACCTTTTCCCGAGAAAAGGTTTAGATAAATGTTCATTTATTACAATTTCTTAAGTATGCACTTTCGCCTGGAGGCGATCAACGAGCATCCTGGGAGTGCTTAGATCAGTGGGAATCTTTCGTAATAGGAACATGTAATGCTCTTGTGCATATATGACGGATGTTGTCATTGAGTAAGAACAGTGCACAACTATTTTCTATTTCAACGATACCTGCACATTATGAGTCTCTCTCAGTGCTTGGTATCTCACGTTTATTGTAGGTGAGGCACTTTTGAGCTTCAGAGCAGCAATTCTTGATTCTGATGGTGTTCTTCTTCAATGGAAGCCAGAGGCACGCCATCCTTGTAAATGGAAAGGAGTAACGTGTGATCCAAAAACTAAGAGAGTGATATATCTGTGAGTTCATCTTTGGTGGTTTCTCATCCTTTTTGTTTACAAATTTGAAATTTTATTGTACTAAATATCAGGGGTTATGTAGATAAAGGCTTAGAGGGAATGAGTTTAAGCTATCTCCCTTCGATTTAATATCTATACTTTTGCATATCTAACCTAAATAGGATTAGAAAATGATAGGACAGAAATTTCTCAGTGAGAATACTTACAATGAAGGCTGTGGAGTAATATTAAAATTGAATACTTTTGTTTATTTAACCTAAATAGGTATGGAAACTGGTAGGGCAGAAATTTCCGGGAGACAATGCTTTCAGGAAAGGCTGTGGAGCAATATTAAAATTGAAGCTCAGTCACTTGCAAATTTTGCAACATCACTCATAGCGTAGTCACCAAATGAACTTTCTGTCTATTAGGAGTTCTCTCTTTAATCCATCAATGGATTTTAGATTTTTATATATTTACTTATTCTCAAGAACCTTTTTTGGTCATCTCGCAGGAGTCTTCCTTATCACAAACTTAGTGGATCGTTATCCCCTGAACTTGGAAAGCTTGATCAACTAAAAGTTTTGTATGTATTTCTGTTGTTTCTTAGGCAGTTGATGCCTATTGAATATTACTAAACGTCGGTAAAGTTAATGCTAGCAATTTATCATTTTGCAGAGCTCTTCATGACAATAACTTTTATGGGACAATTCCATCAGAATTAGGGAATTGCTTACAGTTGCAGGGAATGTAAGTATTTACAGCGACTGGTTGTCCGGATGTGTTATATTAATTTATTTTATTGGGGAGGGTGATGTTAAGATTACGTACAAATGCAGCCAATAAATTTTCATACTAATTCGTGGAATTAACTACCAACTTAGCCTGTGTAATGTGTTGCTCATGGTTTAATCTATAAATTCATAAATTGATTTTGTACTATTTAAATTGGTAAACAATAAAGAGCAAAACTTCCAGAAATCTTTTTGCATTGAACTAAAATTTTTATTGTGGGTGCTGGTACTGATGTATGCCCAGAATACCAGGGTAGGGGTAACTTTATTGTTGGTTCTGCTTGTGCAATCAATGGGGTGTCAAGCAAGGACGGACCCGTCCAACGGAAGCCACCGAAGATTTTTTTTTGACGAAGTAAACAACAGAAAAAATTAGGAATAATAAATCCTTCTTAGAATGATATCCTCCATATCTTAACATCGCTCAATGCAAGGCTCTACAGAAAGTTTAATTTTCATCGGGACTCTTTTCTGTTTTGTGGTTTAGACGTTTATGCTCTATTGAAAGTGCTTCTTTAACAGGATCCAGAATCTTATATTGTTTTTTTCTTATAATCTACAAGTTGATTTGTGTTTACGGTAGCTTCCCGAGAAAATCTCTTATGATTACAATTCCGCATCCCAGTCATGTTTCTATATTTTTTGTACATACCGATGAAATTAAACGAGTTGCAATTTTCATTATTTTCCTCAGGTTCCTGCAGGGTAATTATTTTAGTGGGTTCATTCCCAATGAATTGGGGAATCTTTCAGCACTTCTAAATTTGTAAGTTTTAATTTCCTTTTTCATGGAATCTTGTACAGTCAGATATTTATTATTTCCTGTAGTTTTATGACTGACAATCATTGCAAAATCGCAATGACTTGTTTTAGAATTACATTTGGATCACAATAGGTCAAAACGGTTTACCGTCCAAGCACTGACAACCATGTTATCACGCCAACTATATGCCACTGTCACCACTTTCATTCTTAAAATGTTTTAATGTCATTTAGAATATCAATTTATCTGCATTTCAATGTCTTATTTGCACGCGCTCGCTATACACAATCATGCACACAGGCGTTAACATCTATGCCTTCCACGCATGAAAGCATTATTATGTGTTGAACGTATTTCTATTAATTTGTTTGGAATTGTTCGCTCGTAAATCTTTCTTCCTTTGGGATATTCTGATCTTGAATCTTCTTTTGGGATTTTTTTAAAAAAATTGTTGCAGAGATATTTCAAGTAACTCACTCGGTGGAAATATTCCCATCTCGCTTGGGAAGCTGAGCAAGCTTATTACTCTGTAAGCAGCCTTTATTACTTTTCGTTATTCCAGTGCTTGGTATAATTTTTGTTAATCAAATGGTTTCCTGCTTCAAATATATTGAGTCTGATGATCTCATGATTGGACATTTTGAAGAAATGTTTCTGCCAATTTTCTGGTTGGATCAATACCAAACGTTGGCGTGCTAATCAACTTCTCCGAAAGTTCGTAAGTGTTCTCTGATGGACCTATGATGTTTTTATTTAAATTAAGTAGATGCATAATATGGCTTTGAAGGTGCTGTCAGTCCCGTAGATCGTACAGGAAACACTTCATCTGAAGGGCTTTATAGTGAATTAATTTGTTAATGCAAGTATTCCCTTTTTAAGTCATTGATAACTGATTCACTGACCATTTTTTAGGTTTCTTGGAAACCGTGGCTTGTGCGGGAAGCAAATCAATGTTATGTGCAAACATGACAAGGAGGGACCAGGAAGAAATGAGTCACCATTCTCAGGTTAACTTGCACTTGAGTTTATCTGCCATAATGCAAATTATTTCATATGTTTATTGAGATCCCTTCTTCCTTGGAAAGTTGCTCTAGTGACCCGGCCATAAGGAATACGGAAGGAATACTTAGTTCCTTATCTTCCGTATTACTTAATATGTTTCGAGGATTCGTGAAGTTCCTAGTGAACTCATCATCAGGACTTCTCATCAAAGTAACTCTGTCCTGGCTTTTCATGAGTTATATTGTGATGAAAGTTCAAATTTTTGTAGTGCAAAGTCAAATTGAGAGGAAGAAGTACTCTGGCCGACTACTTATAAGTGCTTCGGCAACTGTGGGTGCTTTGCTGTTGGTTGCCCTAATGTGTTTCTGGGGTTGCTTTATGTATAAAAAGTTCGGCAAAAATGACAATAAAGGGCAAGTGCTCGATGTTTGTGGAGGTACTTATTTATTAATTCCCTGCGCACTAGTTGAATAACTTTTTCTTAAACAAGAAACGAAAATTTTTACCGGAGAAATAAGGAATGAAAAGAAACCAAGTACTTGTGTTGACTTTCCTTTCCTGGCTCTGAATGTCATTTAATATCGTCTTGCTATTTCAGGTGCATCGGGTGTAATGTTTCACGGAGACTTGCCATACTCATCTAAAGATATTATTAAGAAATTTGAGACATTGAATGAAGAACACATAATAGGATGTGGGGGCTTTGGAACGGTGTACAAGCTTGCAATGGATGATGGCAATGTTTTTGCCTTGAAGAGAATTGTAAAATTGAATGAGGGCTTTGATCGATTTTTTGAGAGGGAGCTTGAAATCCTTGGAAGCATAAAACACAGGTTCCTTGTGAATTTGCGAGGATATTGCAAGTCTCCTACATCAAAGCTGTTAATTTATGATTTCCTTTCTGGAGGCAGCCTTGATGAGGCACTACACGGTAAGATTCTTAAGATATTATTTTTATGCTTCGTTTTCTGCTAGGGCACTTCATATCATGCCAAAACATACTGACGTAGGGAGTTGGATAGCTGCTCACATCTATTTGTTAACCTATTACTTCTGGAGACAGTATTCTATTACTAGATTTTCCTCTGTACTACATGCAAGTCTAGATGTTAGAACTCATCCGTGTCCTAGTTTTTGTTTGTGACATACATTCTAGGCTCAAAATGCCTGGTTTGTAGTCGAATATGGATAGAAAAGGATTGTTCTTCAAGTATTATGTTAGAACTCATCCGTGTCCTAGTTTCTGTTTGTGACATACATTCTAGGCCCAAATATGATTTAATGCATTTTATGTGGAAAATGATAGGGGTCCGTACTGAAGCATCGGATCAACTATACTGGGACGCACGCTTAAATATTATCATGGGAGCTGCAAAGGGACTTGCTTATTTGCATCATGATTGCTCTCCGCGGATCATTCACCGAGACATAAAATCAAGCAACATTTTACTTGATGCTAATTTGGAGGCTCGAGTTTCTGATTTTGGACTTGCGAAGCTTTTAGAGGATGAAGAATCTCATATCACGACTATTGTTGCAGGAACATTTGGTTATCTGGCTCCTGGTAAGCCATTGAAAATGTGATTTTTGTAAGGTTTTAGAACAATGGTTCTTTACTGATGCATATACTGAGCTCGAACAGCAAAAACCCTTTTCTAACTTAAATGATATGTTCATGCTAATCTTTATGTTTTTATGAGCACAGAGTATATGCAAAGTGGTAGAGCTACTGAAAAGACTGATGTGTACAGTTTTGGAGTATTGGTACTTGAAGTGATGAGTGGCAAACGTCCCACAGATGCATCATTCATTGAGAAGGGGCTAAACATTGTTGGTTGGGTATGCTTCTTTCCTTCTGAATTTCACTGACTTATTCTTTTATTTTGTAATTAACTGTGGTTAATTTGGCGTTGAGCATTTCTTCATGAACAACATGAGAAATTTTCACACAGATGCTGGTAAGCCGTAAGCATACTTGACGAAATTTGTTTGTTTTGGTTCCTTGAGTTAAATTATAAGTTTAGATCTTAAACTTTTGAGTTTGTAGCGGTTTGGTTCTTGAACTTTTAAAAGTGTCTAGAAAGTTCCTAATCTTTTAATTTCGTGTTCTGATGAAATTCTGAAACTTCAATTTCGTGTCAACAGATAGTATCCCATAGAAACGCTCTTCTAACAACTGTCGTTCGTTTTTCAGCTAAACTTTCTAGTCTCAGAGAATCGACAACGAGAAATAGTCGCTCCACATTGTGAGGGCATGCAAACAGAGAGCCTTGATGCATTGCTTTCAGTTGCCATCCAATGTGTTTCGTCGAGTCCAGAGGATCGACCAACCATGCACAGGGTGGTCCAGATACTCGAATCTGAGGTTATGACTCCATGTCCAAGTGATTTCTATGATACAGATTAATCCCTATATGCTGAGAAAGACAAGAGAAGATAGCCATGCCAATGAAGCCATAGAACCTTAAAAAAGAAACTGTTGAATCAGCAGCAAGGATTAACATCTTCTTCAAGGTTCATGCTCTCTATCTCATCGATTCTTCTTTACTTCTTTCTGAAAATTCATCAGCATTGTGCAGCTTTTGTGATTGAGTTCTAATGTGGAGTAGTAGTACAGCAGCCAATATCGTTTCACAGAGGATTCAAAAGGTTCCATTTGCTGTTTCTATAACTAAACAGCCCTCAATTTGCGTGGGTTCATTGGAATTAATTGCCCCATGCAAATGAAGTTCCACGTCAGTGAATTACTTGTGAGTTTGTTTGTTCAATCTCTCCCAGCTTTTCCCTCTTAAATCATTCGTTTCCTTTGTAATTTTCTGTAGCTTTGGACTCTAAATTAAATGTATATGAATAATTGTATCATATTCAATGAATGGTCTTTTAGTCAGTTTTCTTACATTTTATTTTCCCTAAGAATTCCTATTCAATCTCTCTCTCTCTCTCTCGACCGTTTATTATTAGGACAAATGTCTCGGGGAGAGTATTAACCAACTTGAACATAACTAAACTTGTTTAGGCATATACGAAGATAGAGGTTGAATCTCCTAATTTTACCCGGGCTAAAAAATTTAAAAAGAAAAAAAAGTAAAATATTAGACTTTGAAGCAATAATATTTACTTATATGCAACTTGACTATTTTCACGTAATGAAGTCATATCTCCGTAATAAGGTCATATCTCCCTACCAAAGGTTCTACATTGTGAGCCGTTGTTGTTACTCTCTTGCTTGCTTATATAACGCCTCTTTCAAAATTTCTCTTTCGAAAATCTCTCTTTGCCCTCGTTTTCTTAAACCTTCTTCTTAAACCGAGCCCAGAGGCTCGAGGCCCTCGTTTTCTTAAACCTTCTTCTTAAACCGAGGCCAGAGGCTCGAGCATACGTCGTTTTGCCATAGGCGACATAAGAACGAATTGACTTGGCTCACTTGTCGTTGAAAAGTGAGTACCGCACAATCGCAAGTCCGTTGCCATCAAGAGTGCGATTGTGACAAGATGATCTTACTACATTTGATTAGAAATAAGAGTATGATCTTACCACATTTGATTATAAATATAATGATAGGACATTACAAGGTGGTTACCATAATTTGAACTCATTTCTTTCAAGTCTTTCATTGTTTACACAACTTTTCTTCACCATCAGGACCTTCTGTCTATGATGGTTTATTTTTATTTCATATTTGCCATTAATATTATTTTTCAAATATTACAAGGCAAAAGTAAGTACGTTATGTTCCAGACTCCACAAGAACCTCAAACAAACGTTGAACTCATATCCCCACCGAAGTTAAAAACATTCATTTCTCTAAATCCTCTGAATAGGCCATTTCTATAATTCTTCATACTACCAATGAAATTCTCAATAAAACGTAAGGCGACCTTAAAGGTCTCTCAAAACAACAAAATTCACTTGGTTGCCTACTGGTTTTGGTTCAGTTTTTAAAGCTGATTTGAGAAACAAATCCTACAAGGGATGAGACAGCTTGATGAACTCTGTCCATCAAGCGATGGTTCGGTTTTTTCTGCATATTCGCAGCGAACCATCGAAAATCTGCTAAAGTAGACTCAGATAAAGGCTCAAGGAACTCACATTTGTCTAAAATGTCGAGCGGGGGTACTCCACCGATAAGGTTCGTATCCAACTTCGGTTTACCTTCAAACAGTTCTTTAGGAACAACCTCTGGACCTTCGATGGAGGCGGGTGACGCACCGGGAACTACCTCCTGCTTGAAAGGCAGTGCTCTAGCAGGCTGCAAGCAAAATTCAATCCATTGGTGGATTAAAGGGGAGGGTCCCTTAACTCTTCCACCAACTGGCTCTGCCTCAATTCTGGAGGTTGCAGGAATTGCCTGAAAAAAAGGAAACATATCTGATATAAAACACACAACACAGTTGCTGAACCTGAACTTTTGAATGAAGAAAATGAGAGTTGTATCATCAGGAGCATTGCCCATTTTTATTCAAACCTAGTTTTGAACCTTATGTTTAATTATCCTTAATGCAAAGAAGGCAGGAATCAATTGAATATACCCATAAATCAGCCCATAAGCTTGATCCAGACTTGGGGACGACCACTGCAATATTCGACATGCGTTTGACGACAGGAAGAACATCGCTACTCCATCCAACAGCAACCCAAACGTCCCCAACCGCAAATGCTTTCAGATAGTGTGTGCTATCAAACAAACGTACCTGTGTAAGGCAAGAGCATATAAATGTACAAATTACAATGGTTATAATATCTGGTGAAATGAGAACATCAACACAGGCAAGAGCATATAAATGTACAAATTACAATGGTTAATAATATCTGGTGAAATGAGAACATCAATCGCATCATTTGCCAAATCATTACTACAGATTTTGAAAGGATTTTTTAAGAAATTTAGGGTCAGTGTCATAGCAATTTCGTTTCATAACTATGGTTAACATTTCTTAAATAAACATTCAATTTTTTAGCCAATTTGCAAAATTAAGCTCAGATTTTGAAAATAGAAAGTAGATAACAAAGCAAAGAAACTCATGGTCAGAATGTTTATAAGCTAAATTTTCAAAAACAAAATACTAAAAAAACAAATGAATATCACTCTAGATAAAGGTTCTGAGGAAAAGTCAAGTTCAACAACTTTTCCACAAGAAAAAAGTAAAAAAGATGTTCTATTCTTGTTGCAAGAAATAATTAAAAAAAAAAAAAAAAAAAAAAAAAAAAAAAAAAAAAAAAAAAANAACATTGAACGTTCATTTATTTGCTACCTGATTGAGGCATATCTAACCTGTTTTGCAAGTGAAGTTAAATTTTGCTGAACGGCGTCTTTGCCACCAGGAATTTGCGAGCTAATGTCTTTTGTGTTGTAGGATGCACCCATGTACTTTAAAACAGCACCAATTACTTCTCTAGGTGAATCGACCATCGAAATCCTTCCTCGAAGTTCAGGGCGCCATAAATCCGACCAGTCCTGCAGCAGCAGTATTAATGCACCTAAGAGTACTTGGAACGAAATTGCTCTTCAGATCGAGAAGTAGGATGTTAAGTTCTAGAACATTTAGACAGAAAATCCAATACGTTTTTTAGCCACAAATGTGAAATACTTGTACACGTAGAACATATGAAACTCCATACCAAATCAGTCATGGAGGACAAAAGTTATCTATTAATAGTTAGTACCTCCATGGGAGCCAAGTTGTTCTTTCGAAATTTGACTTTATTGTATGCTATAACCATGCAGCCCCATCTATATGGAGCCGACCATATTTTACCTCCCGGATCTATTTCACCCTCGGAGTTTCTGCGTAAAAGTACCTGCAACATTGTTAGTGCAAATAAAAGATGCATGTAGTAATATTCTGAATTTGAGGGGATATTTTGACGGGTTTTTTGTGAACAGTTATGGCTAAGAGACTAGTTGAAATGCACACAAACTATCCAAGACATTCACGGATATAAAAAAGTTTAAGGGTTAGGTCGAATGGGCTACACGTAGCGATGCTACGTATTGATTTGGTCTCTAAATCAGTAGAACATTGCATGATGGCATAATCAACAAAATTCAACTAGATACATAACTTGACAAAAAGATAAAATTTTAACATATGAAGTTGATTAATATAAATGTTACAATATTTTTTCAAAACTTAATTGGATTCATATAGTTGATTCGGTGTTCGACACTGCTTCATTGAAAACGTTTCATATATTTAGCATGAAAACACTTTGATTAATAAAACAGGTTGACAAATCAATCATCGAAATACTGAAAAGACCATTTACAGTATTACCTTCCATCTAGTGCTTAAGTTATTAAACCACTCTTGGTCTTCCACATCGTGAATGGGCTCGATAAGCGCCTTCTTAATGGCAAAGTTGAGCCAGGAATCGCCAATACTAACAAGATCAGCAACCATGACGGATGAAGACTTAACATTGCCTTTGTCAATTGGAACAGATAAATCAGAAAAAATACTCCCAAGAGTTCCATTGAACTTCACATTGAATTTTAATCTCTTCCCTTGTGATTGAATAAACTCCTACATGAAAAGATCAATAAGAAATTGTCCCAACTCTGACCAATATTCTCAAAGCATTGGGAAATTAATTACAAAAGAACACTTTTCAAAGAGTTATTCATTCTAAAAGGGTGTAACCTTGGGCTTCACTGTAAATAATTTAATCCACCAAAACTTTTGAACAAAATAACCTTAAGTTATAACATATTATAGGACAGAAAAACCATCAAAATTGGGGACAGCTATTGCAGTTCAGATAATTCGGTCAAAAGGCACCTCTCTCCATTATGTCATGAGCTATACAACGCATCCAGGTCAAAAGGATGTCTTCTCCCTTCCTTCCGCGACCAAGAATGTCATCCTTCCCCATCCAAAGAAAGAAGTTCTTTGGTCGATCAAAGATGAGGATCAAGAGAGGCAAGCAAAGCAGACATGAATTGAAGAGTTTCTACATTGGTTTTTAAGAGAGTAAGGAAATGGAGTGGTTTAGGAAAATTCAATAAGTGTAACAACCCAAGCCCACCGCTAGCATATATTGTCCTCTTTGGACTTTCCCTTTTGGGCTTCTCCTCAAGGTTTTTAAACGCGTCTAGGTTTCCGCACCCTTATAAAGAATGTTTCGTTCTCCTCCCCAACCAACGTGGAATCTCACAATCCACCCCCTTCAGGGACCAGTGTCCTCGTTGGCACTCGTTCCCTTCCCTAATCGATGTGGGACCCTCCAATCCACCTCCTTTGGGAGCTTAGCGTCCTTGCCGGCACACTGTCTCATATCTACCCCCTTCGGGGCTCAGCCTCCTCGCTGGCACATCGATCGGTGTTTGGCTCTGATACCATTTGTAACAACCCAAGCCCACCACTAGCAAATATTGTCCTCTATGGGCTTTCCCTTTCGAGCTTCCCCTCAAGATTTTTAAACGTGTTTGCTAGGGAGATGTTTCCACACCCTTTTAAAGAATGATTTGTTCTCCTCCTCCCCAACCGATATGGGATATCACAAAACGTATCATAGTTAAAAGAAGAGCAATTTATCCTACATTTTCTATAACAAGCATCATGATCATTCTGATTTTTTAATAGGACATAGAGCCCAATTTCTTCATCATTCGTGCTTGTAATACAAGAGTGAAGATAAGAGAAAGAATTACACAAAAGAGAAAGAGAAAGGACCATCTAGCTAGCGAGAAATTACTTGTCGCCACAATGTGGCCGAAAGTTTTTCACAGTGGATGTATAGATACAATTACATAGAATTTAAATTTATAGATATTTATAGACCTAGAAGTCATTAGGAGCATGCAAATTATTGAATCTACATGATGGTTATTATGAGACCGCTACAGTTCTTCAATAATCTTTCCTAGCTAAAGAAAATGGCAAAAACCTGGGAACTTAGACTGACCTTAATCCAAGAAGGAGGAATAGAATCACGAAGCGCAATGACGCTCAAAGGAACGGTCAAAGCAAACTTCTTCGACTTCCATTCTTCAAATGCTTCGTCCATTTTCTTCTTCTCCAGCTTCTCATCCTCACCTACACGGCAGAAATTATAACTTAAAAAACAACGAAACCTAGGCCAAGCAAGCCCGATAGTTCAACACAAGCACTCGAATCAAAATTCCGAATAATTACTTCAAATTCCATAAATCCAAATCTCTAATCGGCACTGACGAAGCAAGTAACAAGAGAAAAAAAATACTCGAGCACTTACTCAGAACTACCTTCTCCTCTTCCAAGTTGTAATTATCCGCCACCGGAGGAGGCACCGGCGAAAGAGCCGCAGAGCAGGATCGAGCTCCGATGCCGAAACCAATATTTAAACCGAGAAAAACCACCGCAGATGCGGCGAGGCGAAGCGGTGGCGTGTGAGGAATTATCGGAATCTTACCTTGTTCGGATGCCTCCGGCGAATGCATCTGAGTTATCGAGCAACAGCGGAAATTGGTGGTGTACTTGGAAGTGGAAGTAGAGGAAGAGGATGAAGGATTCGGGCAGCCACATTGCAGTGGCAGAGAAAGCCATGAGCCGGAGGGCAGCAATGCCGCCATTCACATAGAGCGAGAGCTCGAGTCTGTCGATCACTTGCCGCTTAATATTTTATGGCCTGTTATCTCGATTCAATTTCTCCAATTAAATAAATACAGAAATATAATATTAAATTGTATTTAAATTCACGGTGAAATGAAATACTCTAAACCTATTACCAATAATAATAATAATAATAATAATAATTAAATAACATATTTATTTCTTTTACCTTTAAAATTTATATCTATTGCATCCTTCAAGTTATAAATTAAAATTAAAAAAAAAAAGTAAAAAATTAAATTAAAAATTAGAGTTATATTACATAAAATTTAAATTTATATCTAATAAAACTGTACATTAAAAATTTGTATTTTTTAATAATTTATCAAACACAAAATTAAAAATATTTTTATCGTTGCACAACTCCGTTATCCAATTAGGTATCGGATTTTCATGTTTAAATTTAATTAAAATATTTGTATCTTGTATAGTTGATAAACTCTAAAAAAAAGAAAAATACAACTAAATTTAATTAATCAATGAACTATAATTACGAAAATAATTTTATAAATAAAACAATAAAAACAAAACGAAAAATAAAAGTAAAGATGAGTGGCTTGGGCCTTTAAGATGTAACATGGGCTTAGGCCTTTAAGATGTAACATGAGCTTGGGCACTTACGTGGGCCCATTACAATTATTCCTAATCAATTACTTGATATTCTTAATATTTAATAAAAATATATTATTCCCAATTATTCATTTTTATTTATAAATTAATATTTTTGGTCACTTAAATTTTAAATTATATTCATACGTGTTCAAAATTGATTGGATTATCTTTAATATTCAATTGATAAAATTTAGCCAAACCTTAAAATGCCTGTTTTGTAGTTTTATCTAATAAAAATATATATATATATTTTTTTTTTTTTTTTAAAGATTAAAAATATATCATTTCGTCCTCATCAAAATATGATAACATGTAGAGTCAAAATAAACATAACTCAGCAACAATTGACACGTAATATCGAAAGTCCAAAAAAAGCTATTTACTAAAATTCAGTCATATAAATTAATATTTGTAATATGCATAAACCCGTATTTTAAGAAACGCGACTTAGCTCGATGTCATATATAAATTGCATCCAAATAAGAACATACTTCAAAACAAATTCAAAAACATAAAATAGAATTCAGTAAATTTATATGTTTTTCATAGTTTAAATTTTAAATTTGAATTTAGCTCATTAATTATGCGACACTCCTAGATGGTTCTAGAAGGTTATGACGAGATTCAAGTACTACAATAGAAAGAAAAGTATACTAGAACTAAGAATTCAATATTACTATCAATATCGACAGGGACCCGGGACCGAATCAAAACAGAACACAAACTAAACAAACTATATTGAAACTAAATTATAATTCAACCACAACAATAAATACGTCTAAATTTCAAGATCTTGGTTTACAATTATTGTCAACTTTGATCGATAACGAAAACGCTCTTCGATTAAAGAAACAATATAATAAAAAAAAAAAGTGGGAGAAAATTAGAATTGGTGAACCAATAACTTATTCCATTGTGATTTCAAAGTCAGCTCCAATTGGAAGATGATCACTTGGGTAGCTAAAATTGGGTAACCCTCCAATGACCTCTGGGCATTCTGATTCAGGAAGTTCTAGAAAGCTAATGGGTCTTATAGAGTCTGAAGGTGAGAAGAATATATAATCAAGAGTACCAGTGAAGCCAGGAGTGAAGTTTGTAAATGACGGTTCTCTCCCTAGTGTAGTAGCATACACACTACTAAGGGGCAATGGAAGCTCTTCCAAGCATTCAGGCGAAAATCCAGAAGAAGATTTGCCAGAAACAAGGTATTGGTATACCTAAATAATTATGAGAAGTAACAAATGTTAGGGCTTCAACTTTTTAGGGGTAAAAACGGAAGTGTGTCGGTATTTTTTCGACGATGTTATGGATTTTTTTAGTATGATATTGTTTTAAAGCTAAATTATAAAAAATTGAAATAGAAGACATTTGGTTAACAAATGTGTTTGAAGGTCGTTCTTTCAGACTTAATCTACGCGAGTGTCCTAGTAATCACCATGTGTTCTAGGTCACTGCTACGTCGATTTCATGTCTAATATTCTAACAAATTTCTACTTTATGACAGTTGTAAAACATTCACGAAATGTAAAAGGTTAGGTTTTCGAAAAAAATGTAAGGTAGAGGTGTAGGAGATTATCTAGCCTAATTTTCTCTACGTGTTTCTGCCATGTTGCCTTGTTAGCCTATGTTCTAATATCACTAACCAAGAAAGAACTCATACTCAATACTAACTACAGTTCAGAACAAGAAAACGCTTAGCAAACGATAAATCGAGATAGATTACAAACCTTATCCCCTGGGGTTGAATTGAAGTCGCCAGCCAAAAGTATCGAGGGCGTGCATTCGAACTTCTCAGATACTAACGTTTTGAATCGAGCAAGGCGTGATAGAAGATATTTGGCCTGGGCGAGCTTGACATCAGCCCATTCTGGATCCCTGTAATAAAATACACGCTATTGTTACATATTGGGTGGATAAGGTGTTCTTCAATAGAACAGGTCCCAAAAGTAAAAGTAAAAGTAAAATTTTACCAGTAAAGATGGGTGTTTGCAACGATTACAACATGATGAAAAGGCTTCTTGAGTCTGAAAGCAGCCATAATTCCGACACAATCACGTTTCAGTCTCACACGGGGATCGTTAGGATCCCCACGATCGGCTAGTGTAGTTTTTGGTGATGAACCTAAATTCACATATTTGAATTAGCTACTATAGGCTGTGTCAAAGCTAGTAAGCTATATAAAAAACTTATCGCCATTTGTTTTCTTGTTTTTTTTATATAAAAAGAATTGGAGACAGAAAGAAACAGAAATAAACCATGGATAATGCTCTTCCTCAGAAATATAGAAGAGGCATATAACTCTTTTTCTTTCATGACTTGTCATTATCAACTTCTCATGCTATTACTTTCCTTTCAAGACTCTTCATGAAGAGGTAGACTAAGCTAAAATAAGAAATGCTTAAAGAAGTGTGAGATACCACATCGGTTAGGGAGGAGAACGAAACATTCTTTATAAGGGTGTGGAAACCTCTCCCTAACAGACGCGTTTTATAAACCTTGAGGGGAAGCCCGAAAGGAAAAGCCCAAAGAGGACAATATCTGCTAGCGGTGGGCTTGGGCTATGACAAATGGTATCAGAACTAGACACCGGCCAATGTGTCAACGAGGATTCTGAGCCCCGGAGGGGGTAGACACGAGGTGGTGTGCCAGCAAGGACGCTGGGCCCCGAAGGGGATGGTTTGGGGGGTCCCACATCAATTGGAGAAGGGAACGAGTGGCAACAATAACGCTGAGTCTTGAAGGGGGGTGGATTGTGAGATCCTACATTGGTTGGGGAGGAGAACGAAACATTCTTTATAAGGGTGTGAAAACCTCTCTCTAGCAGAAGCATTTTAAAAACCTTGAGGGGAAGCCCAAAAGGAAAAACCCAAAGAGGACAATACGTGCTAGCAGTGTAACCTTACAGGGTTTGTAACCCAAGAAGATTGAGACTATTTATCACCTCTTCATTCATTGTGACTTCACCTAGTGTTTGGAATTACTTAGCAGGACTGGACTACTGGGAATTTCTGTTTGTCTCCCTAAGAGGTAGTTGGTTGGAACATGGAAGGGCTAAACACTTGGAATTTGAAAGAGAAAGCGATCGTGGTTGGATGTTGCCTTCAGAGCGCTTTTGTGGCACTCGTGGAAAGAGAGAAACGCTCGAGCGTTCGAGGACAAGTCTATTTTTTTGTAACCTCGTACAAATTAGTACTTTCAAAGCCTCTTCATTTGAAATGCATACCCCTCTGATGTTTCTTATATAAAAAAATAATAATAATAACAATAATTGCTACAATAAGGAAGTTACCCTTGTTTGATTCAACATCGTGACTTGCACTGGTTACCACGTTTTCAGACTTCTCTTCACAAGAACAATCATCATCTTGTATGGAGTTTACAAGATCATTGTATTCAATTCTATCTTCTATGATCAACTCAGCACTGAAACCGTCGAGGAAATAAATGTTAGACAAGATGCAGATTATAAGGAGAATGCCCCTAAAATTTTCAGATTAAGGAGAAAAAAAACCCAGCAAAGATGAGTTCACGCAAGAAAATATAAAAATATATGCATAGGTTCCTGAGCTCAAAAGTAGAACAAATTGGAATAACTGATCATTAGTCATCATCAGGCGTAGAAAAAAATAAAAGCTTAGAACTTTTATAAACTTGTAAAATTATATATATATATATATAGTAGGATATTACACAACCAAAAAACCTGGGAATAGAAGTTGTTTACTCTCCAATGGTTTTCAAATTAGTTCTATTGCCACAGCCAGAAATGTCTAGTTTTTTTTTTTTTTCTCTCTCTTTTAATCAAAGATATAGGTAAGATGATAGTGCCTACAATAAGAAGCTATTTTTCTTTAAGAAAGAGCAAGATTTACCAAAAAAACAAATAAAAAATAGCATACTTTTCATGCTTGAAAAAGATCCCGCATCCATCACGCTTCTGCCCACTTCTCTGAATATATAAGCTGGAATATCCACATCTTTCCAAAGTTCCTTTGTAAAAGCTATCATATTCATCAATTTCCTGGGCGGTTTCACAAAAATGATGTGCTTAATGAGAATTTTGAATTAAGGGAAAACATTAGGAGGAGAAGTTACAATGAGCTTCAGTCACTCTTTATTCAAATAATTCAGGGTCATCTATAAATGTTCCATGCAAGTACTTCAGGTTTTCAACTTGGACTTTTTATTCTCTTAAGATAAGATACGAAATGGAATTACAAGAAAAGACCTCCTAAAAAAGTACTTGGACCTCAATACATGTTTAGTAACAACGCTGTCCACTAGCTCACAAAACTACCTCTTTCAACGGGGTACTTCATGGATTTTCGTTGCATGTTATAGACAACCTTCACAGCTTCGTCACGAGACACAGTTAAATTTTTTTTCTAATTAAAAGAAACTAAGAAAAAAAATAGTGCAGCCTCAAATTCTAAAAAAAATCAGTGCCAGTCCCTTCAAAGAATAGCATAGCCGCATTTATCTAGAAAAGCTTATATCCCAATATCTTGTGCGGTGCAACATAACTGACCCAGAATTACTTTTACATGACTTAATGGTTTAAGTTTATAGCTCATTTTGAAGCCACTACATATGGATGCGTAAAATAAGAGATTTCAATCCTTTTGAACAGAACAATTTAAATTACACTACAAGTACACTTTGTTGCTGCACTGACATCTTGTGAGTTTGGTACAATGTACAATCTCAGTTTTCTCATTGCCTTGCAGTTCTATTCCACACTAAGTGCCTTTAGATATTTCAATTGAGATAGAAAAAGAGAGAGATAGAGGGTCAAACCTGTAGACAGAGAAAATCGGCCTCAAGATTCTTAAGAACTGCTAAAATTGCCTGCGATCGAGCTTTCCACCTGTCAATCAGATATTAAACCTACTACAAGTTCAAAAATATGAACGAAGAACAGCTTGCTTTTTTTGGCTCTATAATAGAATTTATCACAATTCTCACAATCCCAGCTGTTCTTACCCTTTGCTATCAGAAATGTGTAAAAAAGACCAAATCAACCATAAAACAAATTAACATTCTAAGTTCAACACTGAATCTGTCATCCAGCATGAGAACTGGATATCAAACAATACATATTAAATGGTACAGGATGTTAGCCATTATTATAGAGGGGAAAATGAAGGAAGCATAGCACCGTTTGTGGCATCACTTTCCACCATACCTATCCACTGTGCCTTAATAAAGATTAAAAAAAAATCCTAATAATCAGTTGATAAAAATTAGGAAATAAAAAAGATATATACCTAAGGCAAGAGGATGGAGAATGTGGAAAAAAAGAACTCTTCACATAGACCTGCAAAAGGAATACAAAAACAATAGTCAATATGCAATGTGATCTGATATCTTAAAACAAAATAAATTAGTCCAATTGAATATACTAACCAAAAAAAATGAACGTTATCCTGTCATTGACTAGGTCATAAGATTCATATGCTACAAAAGATGGACTTCCAAAAGTTCCAGCCATTAGCATTAATTATCTTTGACCGACATGCCAAGAAAATATATGAACCTTATCTACGGTTAGCACTTTTCATGAAAAGTAGAGTCCAAAATCATCAAGGAATACGAGATATATTCAATAATTCCAACAGTATAACAAATGCATAAAAACATAAAGAAAGTTGCATGAATCCACGAAGAACTAGGATTATGTTCATACACATTGATGCAAAATCAACCCACTTCTGCTTATATACTACTCACGGGAACAAGAGGTTTTAAAAACAACATTATTGAATGGCATGGCAAGAAGCATAAAACTGAACTAAAGAATAGAAAATGAAATGAATCAGAAAGTGTCACCCACCTGCGCTAAAATATTGTAAGAAACGAAACGAAATCTGATACCTGCAGTAGCAATATAGAAATGCGAAGTTTAGATAACGTACAAGTATCAAAAAAGATGTTTAAATGAGATAAATCTATCGACATACACTGTTCATTCGAAATATAAGAACCAACAAGTCTAATCTAACCAAATGACCAAATCCAGAGCAAGAAAAACATGTTCATGACCAACCAAAATCGCCATTTCCATTCCATCAAAATGACGGGAATAAACATACCGTCAGATTTACTTCTTGAGTAAATGTCAGCCCCTTCCACAGAGATAAACTTCGGATGTTTTGGTGCTTGTACTCCACTCATGTTACGTACAATATTTCTGCCAGTAATAGAACGTATAAAGAAGAAACATGAGCCAAAGCGAATAACCACTCGAACCGATTACTTTGAAAGCATATTAAACAATTACTTAATCACAGAATTTTCAAAACATGGAATGTTTTCCGTTCTAAACTCGCCGCCTTGAAAATTAACCACACCATTCTTGATTACATAAAAATAAACAGCTAATTGGAATCAGAACAACTCCAGAAGCAATAACCTCACTCTTATCATTTCACTATGACTCCCTCGGCATCGTTCAACCAATAATCATAAGTAGAAACAAGAGGAACGCAATACTTTTCGTCATCCACTCAAAAACTCTCAAACGCAAAAACGAAAACAAAATCAACTAGGTTACGCTCCCAAAAAACTCCTAAATCGGTGCGTTAATCCGCAGTGCCTTCGGAAGCGGACGTAGTCGATTTAGGATTCAAGAATAGTACTATAAGCAATTCACTACCATAACATAATGCGAAAGTAAATTCGAGCTTCAGAGAGAGAGAGAGAGAGAGAGAGAGAGGAAATTACCTGGTTATAGCGCGAACGGGAAGCTGAGGAAGAGAGAAGAAAGCTGCAAGCATAATAGTTGAGTCGAGGAAGATCGTAAGAATATATATGTAATGTAGAATGGATGGATTAGATGGCGGCGGTGGAAGCCGAAACAAGAACGGGCAGCTACCCGAATTTGTGTTTCATGAAACACTTGGAATAACCGATGAGGTCAATTGTAGCAGCCAAAGGCTTTGGTAGATCTTTTTTTTTCTTTTTTTTTTTTTATGTATAATAATAATATATTTATTTATTTATTTATTTATGAATTTGTTAATTTTTATTTAATATCTAAATAAAAATAAAAACAAAAATTAAAAAATAGACCAAAAAAAATCTAAATATTTATTTAAAACAAGGTTTGATTTTACTTTTTAATATTTCAAAAACGGGCATTCACCAAATTTCCTGAAAGCATATGTTTATGACAACTGAATTATATTTATCGGGAAGTTATCTTAAGAAGGGTCCTTTTTGTATGTTACGAACTCAAATATTACCATACAATTGTAGATAAAAAATTCGGGGAAAAATAATCAAACAAGGAAAAATAAAAATAAAATTATTTAGGTAGATTTTAAATGAAATAAAAAAAAATAGTTATAAACCACTAACAATGATATAAATAGACCAAATTGTAAAAGTTTAGAGTTAAATTGATACGGTAATTAATTTGGAGTATCACTTTTATTGTTAATTTTAAGCCAGTGCTTATAAGTTGAAATTTGAAAATGCTAATTTTATTCAGACTTGCATTCTTTTCAGTAGAATAATATCCAACAAAATATCAAATATCGCATAGCTAAGCTAATTAGAAGTAAAAATGATAAAATAATACTCTTATTTACGTATTTATGAAAAAAATTGAAAATGAAAGACAAAACATAAGAAACTTGATATCGTTTCTATGCGATGAAAAACGAGAATCAAGAACAATTACCTCCGGTTAACTAAGGAGAAAAAATATTATCAAATGGCCATTTAAATTAAAGGGGGTAAAATGAATGAAATCTTATGCGCATAATTGAACGTAAGGGCAAATGTTTAAACAACAACGATGAGAAAAGAGGTATGAAAACCCTTCGTATGACTATAAGTATAACGAAGTAAAACATGATAAGGTAAGGTGAGCATAGCTTAACGATAATTGAAATGTATTTCTTCTTTTGAGGTTTGGAGGTTCAAATCTACGCTCTCTTACTCGTTGTACTAAAAAAATGTAAATCTACGTTACAGAACCAAGTGCAAAAAGATGGATGAATGAGGAA
This sequence comes from Cucurbita pepo subsp. pepo, assembly GCF_002806865.2. NCBI lineage: Eukaryota > Viridiplantae > Streptophyta > Magnoliopsida > Cucurbitales > Cucurbitaceae > Cucurbita > Cucurbita pepo. The sequence goes on from NC_036643.1 coordinate 3,628,059, forward strand.
AAATGAAAACTCCACCTGGAGTATTGAGGCCTCTCCCATTTATCTCTGAGAATCGCAATAATGAGGAAATTTGCACCGGCAAGGATCAGTTCTCACCTACAAGAAGATAAATGTTTCACCTTTATTCAACCATGTGGAGATAAGATGAAATAAGAGATCAACTTTTTGACCACAGAAAATGATGGAATTTTGCATAGCATCCCCATAAATTCGAGGCAGACGAGTAGCGATAACGCGATATGTTTACCATATCTTAGGCAATGGGTTGAGATTTTCAACTTTGAAGCATGATTTAGTCACTCCATTCACGTACATTCCAACCAGATTCCACACATTCAGTTCAATTTTTATAAAAAAAGTCTTCAACATTATAAAGCGAGGTGTAAGGCACAAAGCACACTTCAAGTAACGAGTTTCTCGATCGTCTCGAGAAAAGAGGCAAGAGGTGTCAGCTGAGTAAAGCAATAAGCATCTCACTTGTATAATCGAAAAACCGTGCGCAAAGAAAGTCTTTGCGATTGCAGGAATGAAAAGGTGATAGAAAGATTCAGGGTGAAAAAAAGAAGGAAAATCCCTCTTTATGGGAAGAGAAACTTAGATTTGAATAGCCTTAATGTGGATTATGCTGAAAAATAGGTTTCAAAAGGCTGTTTATGTGATATTCGGGGGACCCATGGTTTACGTGTTTAAACTCCGATCGTATAGTTGGGTCTCCGCCTACTCTACGAATTCACATAAAAGGAAGACCTAACTAAGCAAGTTTCTGTGTTATTGAAAACCAGGGGAGAGAACCGAAGTCGAGGAAGGAGAATCATATGAGTCCTCCTTAGTTCACAAAGCCTAAAGTTGACGTTTTAATATCGATTTTCTGCCCCTTTGTGGCTACGATTGATTATATGGTTCCGTGACCTATATCCTATCAGATGAGCTTCAAAAGCTTCCATGAGCCAAGCACCTCTTTGAGGACTAGAATCTATAGATTGGGCAAGAACAGGTTTAAACTAAAGAGGCGGGAGATTATTCGAACTCGAATGGGGGGGGGNCCAGAAAGCTGGCGTTTTTAACTCTAAGCTTCCTCTCTTTACTGTTGTACTAGCCATTGTCATCACGAACATTATGATCGTGGAGACAGAAAAGCAATCATGGTCCATCTCATGATCAAATTCATGGCTAGCAAAGCAAGAGGCATGCACCTCTGACCATAGCCATGCCCCCTCAATATTCATCGGTTAAACTCGAATAACGTGGTTCAGTGATATCATCCAGTTTAACATATGCACTTATAAAGCTTTAGAATTGCCATGAGGCAGGATAACTGCCATCTTGACATCATGAATAATAGATGCAGGTAAGTAAGGCTCATCATGTACGAGACGAACGGAAAGAACATAAGCATTAAATCTACTCACCTTGCGAAACGTAAAAGAAACCCTCCTAGGACCCCTTCTGATTGCACTGTCCTTCACCATGTCAATCTATTACAGAACATTTACACAATTTCAACTTCATAAATGAGAATAGAATGTATAAGTTCACAGTTTCTTTCATTCAATAGCTAAGTGATAATGTTATTCGACACATAATCGTGCTTACACCCATGGTATCTAGCCTGATTTACCCTCACTTAATCTATCCAACAAGAACACAATTTAAACCTCTACAACATTTGAAATAAACAAGACTATAATCTTTGTAGATAACTATCAAAGTACTACAAAGAAATCCAAATGTGTAACTCATCCTCAACCATTGGTCCAACTATTTGAAAATAAACTACTCGACCCCTTCATAGCTGTTAACATGTATAAACAGATAACTCTACAGATTTCGTAAATCGACCGCACTAAAACAGCAATTGTTCATGGACGATCTGATATACCTTGTGGTGAGGAATGTAATGATGCCAAGCGTAACGTGCCTCTCCAGACAGTAGGAGCATCGACCGAGGAGGAAGATAAATGGCTTTCCTCAGATAATTTGAGTCGTTTACTGAATTCTCCATTTTCAAATCTATATTTGAAGGGCATTTGTGCCAAGCGCCTTCGGTATACCTCCTAAACTCCATAATGCATGGCCCTGCTAAGGAAAGGCTGAAAATCAATCCTTCAAATGCAGAATGGGTGTCTATATGAGGAGACAAACCCACCCCAGGTGGGTATTCATTAACCTGTAATGTGATATTGATTTCAGTCTCATACTAAACATGACAACGACTTCAGATATCATAGCAAGAGCTACAATCACAAAGTTCAAAGATTGCGCACAAGCAATTAAGCAACTACAAGCAACCAAGTTTAGAGTAATTCATCAAAAACACAGTGCATACAGTCAATTGATCAAGAACAGCATCTGCAACATCCTCAGCGTTTGGAAACATGGAGATCCGATCAACTACATGAGAAACAAATGATGGAAGTTCGCCCAACTGATGTCTAGTATTAACATTTCTCGTCTACAATAAACAAACAGAGACAAAACCAACTGATTTTCAGTAATCACGAGTCCTGTCGTTGCAAAATCATTCAGTACAACAGACAGGAGGAATAAGGAAAAGGCAAAAAGTTCTGCCACTTACTTGATAGCAAAATTCATATCCATAATGCTGAACTCTACGTTTCGCCAGATTATTCCAAGGCCGAGCATCAACTTCCGAAAGCAATTCCTTTACAAGCACGAAAAATCGTAAACAAAGGGGGAAAAAAGGTCGAATCCTTTGACAGTACTCATAATCCAACTAAAACGCTCACCTCCTCTTCTTTAGCAGTGACGAAGTCGTGCAATAGGTAAAGTCCAGGAATGTCCAACTCCGAAGCCGACAAAGAAACTGAAACAGAATCATTAAGCTGCGAAATGGACGGCCTGATGATGGAATAGCGTATGTGCAAAGTCCGGCCTCCGAGAAGAGAGCAAGGGCGGCCGTGTAGCGCCTCAAGAGCGGCTCGGGCGCTGGATTCTTCGGAAAAGCATACAATGACGCGAGTGCCGGTCTCGTCAGCTGCGTGAACCCCTTTCACGTCCCCAAAATCGCCAAAAACCGCCGCAACTGCGCGGTGGCTGATTCCGACGGCCGGTCCACAGTTGGCGACGTAGAGATTAGGGCTAGAAGATGAAGATCCATTATCTCCCCTTGGACGGGCGAATCTTGGCAAGTCCATTTGCGGGGAAGAGTTTGGCGGGTGAATGCGATTTGGGTTCCCGGCAGCCAAGTTTTTTTATTCAGTATTTTTCTTAAATTTTAAATTTAAAAATAAATAAACAAATCACCTGTTTTGTTCTTGAAATTGAATAAGGATTACTCTGTAATTATTGAATTAAAAAATATATATTTTTAATCATAATTAAGTTAAAATTTTAGGTATATATCTATTAATACCTAAATTATCCATTAATATAAAGTATTTATCAGATTAATAAACTTTTGGTTTTTCTATTGTTTAATAAAAAGTTGACATTTAATAAAATTAATAAATCTATAATATGTCAAATTAACTCTCAGATTTTATTTTGTTTTTGTGTTGAATAAATCTATAATATGTCAAAAAAAATCTATCATTAACTATTCAAAATTTCTTGTAAATTACAAAAAAAAAAAAAAAAAAAAAAAAAAAAAAAAAAAAAAAAAANATGCAAGGAGAGTTCTTTCCTTGAGCTAAACTACGTTTAATATTGAATTTTAAGATCGTCTTATATTTTCCCTAATAAAATATTTTATATTATTATATCAAATTTTATTTGAAAGAAATATTTTGTAAATATATATAAATAAATTGTAAAATTTTTCTAAGGGTCAGACTCTTAGTGAAGCACCGATTAGGCAACTTAAAATGCGAAGACTTGAGCAGGCGACTGAGCGAGTGGTTACTAACCAATAGCACCAAGTTGATGGCATTCCTCTTTGCAGCGGGCACTCAAAGAACCATGGGGCATTCCATACGGAGCAAGCAAGTTTTGGGGATGAGACGTCCACACAACCGTGTGGACAGAGAGTGCACAGAAGGGAAAGAAGTCCTCATACGGAGTCACACAGCTCACCTGTTTTAATCGAAGGAAATTGGAATAACATTGATTCTTTCGATAAATCGATGCATGAGCTGAGGGCTTTCGACCTAGGGTCGAGTCTTTATCCCATGAAAAAACCCTAAAAAAAAAAAAGATAGGATACGCCAAACTATAAATATACTGTGCTTTTTAAACTTTACAGTCAATATACAATGAGTTCAAAATATGTATGCTTCTGATTCCCAGAGGAACAAAGTGCAAGTGTCAATGTACCTCAAAAGGCTATGGTGAGTTATTTCCAGATGAAACACTCCTACAAACCTCTCTCCCCATGCACCACGACGTTCGGTTTCGGCTCGGACTTGCAGTCGGAGAGTTTCCTCTGACTTTGCTGGCTGAGAATGTCATATTGGGACGACTGTTCGGGTGGCCGAGAAGCGGCTGCCACGCATGGAGAGCAGACATTTGATCCCTGCAATTGTTCAACAGACTCATCCCCGGAAAACAGCATGGTGCAGGTGAATTTGGGTTGTTGCACATAACATCCTCTTGCAGAACATCTGCAATTCTAGAGAGTATAATGTACGCCAAGTTTCCGAGCACCCGTGAATACGCTTCCAGAATCAAGTGCCCGACGTCCTATGAAATACAAACAGAAACAGATGTGATTTCTGGTTTTAGTGTGTCAACAAGAACAAAACTCAAGAGTCCCAACACTAGCATTGTTTATCAAAATTGGAAAGGCAGTGTCCATGAAACAATAAAAATCTCTGTTTGTTCAAGAAAGGGAAATGGTTCTACTCAGAGAGTTCAGTCCAAATTATTATGTTCTCATTTTTTCTCCTTAAGACGGAGCGCTATGCTTTCGGGTTTATTACGACTTATTATTGTACTCAAAACTACCATCCAACAAAGATCTCAATGTAAGATTTCATACTGTAATAAAAGAATCTAGTAATCTAAAAAAGGCGACATAATATACTGACTGACTCGACGAATAATGAATGCAGAAAGAACACATACCTTCCCATATTGGATTTTTGAGATATCCAGAAAGGTTTGAGGATGATTTGGATATTTTGATTTCAGTAGCTGTAGAAGAATCTCGGCTCGACAAGTTAGTAATTTCGACTTATCCATACCAGCCATTTTGTCCTTGACAAAAGGCCAAGAAGTTCGAACTGGAGATTTGTTGCCACTTTGTTCGGTGTATTTCTCTTTCAAGGTGAATATTGCAGCTTCGAGGCGGTTTATAGCCTCGAGGACTCCATGGTCGGATTCTAGATTAAGCTGATTCAGCATGTTCTCGGCTGGACCAGATTCTGATATCAGAATCTTGTAAAGTTCTTCACTCAGGTTTGCTTTTCCAGACTGTTCAATTCATGGTAGCCAAAACAATTAGGACATATGTTCAGACTTGCCAGGTTCATCCTATTCATGCAATACTCACAAGAAACGTCATTTTTCTTTAAGAAAACGTATAACATTACACATGTAAGAGCGAAAATTCGAAATTTCAATGCACGAGAGAACGGATGTGTAACAACTCAAGCCCACCGCTAACAAATATTGTCTGTTTTGGCCCATTATGTATCGTCGTCAGCATCACAGTTTTTAAAACGTGTCTGTTAGGGAGAGGTTTCCACACCCTTAAAAGAAATGTTTCATTCTCCTCTCCAACCGATGTGGGATCTCACAATCCACCCCCCTTGGGAGCCCAGCGTCTTCGCTAGCACATCGCTCAGTGCCTGGCTCTGATACCATTTATAACAGCCCAGCCCACCGCTAACAGATATTGTCTGTTTTAGTCCGTTATATATCATCATCAGCCTCACGTTTGTCTGTTAGGGAGAGATTTCACACCCTTATAAGAAATGTTTCATTCCCCTCCAATCGACGTGTGATCTCACACGATGTTCCAACCGTTGTATGCTCAATTTTGCAAAAGTTTTTGTAGCATGAAATGAAGGAGTATAAAGATAAGAACTTATGGATGGTTCTTAGCTGATAGAATTGTATTCTGTAAGTGAATAGAGAATACTCACAGCTCGGACTGCCTCCCTTATAACAGTTGGTACGGGCATTTGACACAAAATGCTTTCATTGATGGATTTGGCAGCTTTGAATACTTGATGTACAACTCGGCCATGGTTGAGCAATTTCTTCCTCTCATTCTCAGATAGTCCAGTGGATGGTACTTGTGGTAATGGAAGCCACCACCTCATGCTTTGGTCCATACTCTTGCTTCTTCCTTCAGCCCTGCTACCAACTTCTGCATACCAAAACTCAGTCTTCGCCATTGAATCCAGTGTTCCCTGTAATAATAGAAAACAGCATATAATTCAGGCAGATGAGCTATAATTTAAGCAAGTACGGATGGTAATTAGACCACCTACAATTAGAATGGAATCTAACTTCTGGAGAGCGGGAAGATTCACATGGACATCTCCCCGAACCTTCGGAATCATTATCTACAGAACATTTGTGCACAAAATCTCATTAATACGAGATTCAAAAACATGTTTCCCAGTTCTAGTTGCAACTAAATCACAACTAACCTCCATTACTCTACCGCTCGTACCATTTTGCTTTGTAGGAACCAATTCAACCATATAGTGAGTAGGAGAGAGCAACCAGTCCATTTCCCTTCTCCATTTACTCTTCCTCTCCTCAGGAAGAGGTTCCAATTTCCACAATTCTCCAAAAACCGAGGCTGCAAAACCTTAAATATTATTTCGAGGTCGAGACGGGAAATGGATGGCAAATACATGATATATTTAAGCAAAAGGGTCCCCTATGATGAATTAGAAATGCAATGTATAGTCTACCTGCTAGGTTGTTGATGGCATTAGACAGTGACAAGGCAGAGCTGAGCCCTTTCTGCCCTCCTGTGACATCTTCACCAAGCAATAGTTTTGTGAACTTTTCTTTCATTGCTTCCACGTCTGAATCCTGAACGGTGTGATCATGTTTCTCTTTCATGTATAATTGCTGAGGGCTTTCTGCTAGTTCCCACTCATCCAAATCCTGCTCGTCCCTAGGCATTGCCAACCATTTTGAGGAGAAAGATCCACAAGCATCCTTGCTAGAAGAACAGCTTGAATCATGATCCTCCAATGAGTCAGTTGTACCCGATCCGCTTTCATTTTCATAGGTTTGATTGTTTAAAACGCAACTCTCTAGACCATTAAAAGTCATAATCCCTGAATCCCACGGAAAAATTGTTTGTCAATAGTAACTTTAGGTTATCTTACATTTAAGCAAACAAAAAAGCGAGCAATCAAGAGAAGAGTTGAAGCTCTTTTGAATTCTCAAGTTAATTATGAAGAAGAAGATACAAGATAAAGACACTTGTCTAAAATATCAAAGCAGTATGATTAATTTGCTGTGCTCATAATTATTGATGTGAAGACATACACTTCCGAAGGCTTTCTAATATAGTGTATCGTGGATCTTCCTCGGGAAAAAAACTAACTAGGCTTCCAAAATCCACCAATTATGGATCATTCCTTCTGTTGTTGAAAGTTTTATTATGTGATCATCTGATGAATCTAGGGATCAAAATTTCGATATTCAATGTTTTCTAGCTCCTTAAGGGTAAAATATTGTTCACGAGGGAATCAGACATGAAGGCTAAATACTAAACAGGAGTAATTGGCCTGAGCTAGCGGCAATTAGGGATCAGTTAATGGGCACGATCTTCACTGGATTCTCATGTGGATCTTGCCCATTGGAAATGAAAGGAGAAACGACAAATGACAGGTCCCTGTTCTAGAAAAGTTGAATAAAGTGTGTCAAAATGCAAAATAATTATTAATTAGAACTGATAGACACAGCTATAGTGGGAAAATTTACCCACACTTGTTCTAGTGAAGCTGTTCCAAAAACATTTTACTATTCCTTGAATATGTACAACAAGCAGATGCGAATGCAAAGGCAACTCTTCTAAGAATAATTAGGACTTGGCATTTACACAAACTATAGAACAATTACGATCTACAAATTTTAACTATTTATATTGATTTCTGAGAGATGGGGTTAGCTTTCATCAGAAGATGTACAGCCCAAACGAAAGCAGAAACTTCTGTAATTATTGTTATTTGGACCCTAGTTAGATATTCTCATACTACTTCCAAGAAAGAATACAACCATCCAGAACTGCTCTAAAGCCAACTGGCTCAAGTCACACCGCAAAGTTGGTCTTTTCTGGCAATTTGGATACTTGTCTTAAGGTATGTGATCTTCTTCGCCCAAAAATTTGTCCTCTTCGTCTGGCATGTTGGAAGCTCAATAATCACTAAAATTTTACATCAATTGTCTACCTGAGCTATATTTTCTAAATTATTTTTACACCCGCTGAGCCATCCGTGGAAAACTGATAAATAGGAAGCCGAAGAAATCTAAACTCACGGATTTCTCTCCTGGACACATCACCCATGTGCTAAGCACGAACAAAGTCACATGGACCAAGGGCGCCCGGAGGGGATCAATTAGGGTCCACAGCAGAACCAAAAATTTAAAACTTTTGGCACGATACGTAATCCGTGCTCAAAATAACCATGGTATTCAAAGAAATAACATTCTTTTCTGGAAAGAAAATAGAGGAAAACTAATAGAAAAGGCTAAACTTCAATGCTTTAGCTAATTTAATCCCTTGGCTAGTAATATCTTAAATTACTATATTAGAATTAGAATCTCATGATCATCCTTTAACCAAGGATTTGGATGGTCCCAAGCAGCCAATCTGAGCATAACACTGTCAATAAAGCTCCAATCACCATCTCAAAGAAGTACAATATTCCTTTAAAAAGGGTCCATAAGGAATTATAAGTCCCCGAGTGTACCTTACCAAATCCCTCAATGTCCCATAGTTTTGAAGTTGCACTTATATAATTCCTAATTTGATGATCTCCAAAATGAATATGAAAAAAATTAATGTAAAAATAAAATAAATAAATAAACTCAATGAAGCATTTCTCCTACCCAAGAAAATCCCGAATGTTAAAATCACTTCGTCAATCCAAACATAACTCAACCGATAAGATATCTCTCTCAAGACTTGAAGGTTCAGTCTCCTCTCCAACACCCACTAAAGTTGAAATAAAAAAAATTAAAAAAATGAAGAGGAAAAGAAAATAACACAACCCCCAACAGTCAATGCATAGAACTAGAAACCCACACGTTTAATAAATACTGCTTTACGTGTTTTGATGTCCTCAAGTATAATAAATACTGCGTTCAGAATCATAACTGAAGGCACCAGAACTAGCATGGGACTAACCAATGAGTCAGGCTAATAAGAGACAGGGGAGCACTTGGTAGTAATATGTGCCTACTGACCCATCGTTTCCCTCGAGCCCCCTAAATTTCTTTACCAACCATACCAAGCACGTTCTTTACTCTCTACCTGGCCCACCGTCCTCGCCCCTTTTCTTTTCAACTTCGCCATAGCCATTCTTTGCAATAAAGAAATTGGAAGGGAAAAAAAAATCCTTTGTAGCATGTGGACGTGGTGAGTGTATTTCAAAATGATATAGCTAGTCAAACCTGTACGAATAAAAAATTGTCCCAGCGGCAAGTGGAGTTATTTCTAATTTTTCAAATTCAAATCCATGGTAGCTACTTCTTTAATTAACAGTGAGATTTGTATACTAAAATCTAGCAGAAGCCAAAAGTAGTAATAAAATTGAATTTGATGCTTTTAAAGGCAAGTAGTACTGATGCGTGAAACAGTAAAGGGAAGCTAAGACTCACTCTCTTGCTCGTCCATGTCCAGGCTGACTCCTCGGTCCCTTGTGCAGCAAGCCAGGCTGACTCCTCGGTCCCTTGTGCAGCAAGCCAGGCTTCTCCGCATCGACATCATCTTGTTATCTTTTCTGGAAGCTTGAGGCTGTGGAGGAAATACGATCGATCAAAATCACTTGAGACTTGCAACACGCGCCCACTACATGATTATTGATCAAGAATTAGTCCTTTCCGGAAGAGTAATTTGATGAAATCATGAATCGAGGTCACCGATTAGAACGGGAAATGTCTGTACTATGGATGGCGAAGAAATTTTTAATCCAATCAAAACTTGTTTTCAACTTCCGTCGATGTTTCAGCTATATATGAATGATTAGCATTTGATTTGCGTTTAAAATAATAAGATCAAGAAAACGAAAAAGTCAGCAGGACCAAAAAGTAAAAGAAAGATCAAGGAAAAAAAATACGAATCCAGTCCTCAAAAGATGCATTAAGGAAACTTCGGAGAACCGGAAAAGGCAGAAACACAATGTTGGGCGCCGAGAAAGGTCGCAAACTTCAATAGACTTACAGTACCACTAAACATCGAACAAAACAAGATAAAACAAGATGTCAAAGCTCGAACATCATTTCCTCACCAAATATCGCTCCGATATCTGTAGCTTACGACAAACTATTCAGGAAAAATGCGACACACAAATAACAGTGTAGGAAAAAGAAAACAAACAAAACAATCCTAGTGAATCGTGAAGTCTTACAGAACAAAGAAAAACCTCGAACCAACAAGCCCTAGGATCTAGCGCAAATAAGGCACAATGCAAAAGTAAAGCCAAACCACCTGAGACCGGAAAGCGGATTTCACAGCAGCGTTTCACGGCCGAGCCGGAGCATCATCTCTCAATAAACTCAATCTCAAAAGCTACTGCACAGGAAGCTCCATCGAACTCGAAGCGAGAAAAAAAAAAAAAAAACAAAAAAAAAAAAAAAAANAAAAAAAAAAAAAAAACACTCCCATTACAGAGCTTCGGGAGAGTGAAAATGGCGGATGGATTTACAGAGTGCAGGAAGAAGGAGAAGAGTCAGTACTTAGAGAGAGAGAGAGAGAGAGAGAGAGGATCCGTACGAAACGGAATAGACGTGAAACTTACGTACAGTTTTGGCGCGTGATACGACGCGTAGGAAGTCCATCTAGACCGTCCGTTTAAGCATAATCAAAGTGGGGCTGCACGTTAGATTTCACGCCATTCTGACGTGGCATTTTTAATTCCAGTTGGATTAAAAGTGGGCCCCGCAAAAACTAATGGGCGGGTGCCCAAGTCTGATTATTGGATCCGTTTTGGCGGTTTCTTATTACACTTTCATTTTTAAAACAATTATTTTAGTTTGTTTTTTTTTCCCTTTCATGATATTATAAACAAAAAAATAAAAAAGACTAATTAATAATAATAATCGATACCGTGACCATGATTTCTATTATAATCTCTAAAATAAAATTTCTAATGTAATTTTTATGTTAAATCAATATGAATAATAAAAATAAATAAATAAATAAAGACGAATTTACTAAATTTACTTATAAAACCGTGTCTACCTAATGAATTGCACTCGGTCACATCTAATCTTATAGTCGTGGGATTGTTTATTTAATTTTCGATGGAACATCTTACAAATTATTAATTTTTTAATTTTGTATAATCTATTAAACCATTTTTTTTAATAAATTACATATATTAATGTTCTTATCAAGTTTTACCATATAATATAGAATCCGAGATATCCATTCTCTTGAGGGTAAAGAGCTTCCAGAATCACTATAACTGACCCCATACTTCGAAAAGGATACACTGACCTGTTCAACACTATACTTCGAAAAGGATACACTGACCTGTTCAACACTATACTTCGAAAAGGATACACTGACCTGTTCAACACTATACTTCGAAAAGGATACACTGACCTGTTCAACACTATACTTCGAAAAGGATACACTGACCTGTTCAACACTATACTTCGAAAAGGATACACTGACCTGTTCAACACTATACTTCGAAAAGGATACACTGACCTGTTCAACACTATACTTCGAAAAGGATACACTGACCTGTTCAACACTATACTTCGAAAAGGATACACTGACCTGTTCAACACTATACTTCGATTCCACTCTTTGAAAAGGAAGATCGCCTCTTAACAATTCCGTTACCAAAACAACCGGAAATGTTTAAAAAAAGGTCGGCATACGGTTCGCACCCTTCTTTCTTTATCTCTAAAAAGAGGGTGTCCTAACCATCCAACAGCTATTCCAACCCCGTTGTCCATGGAACCCGCAAAAGGTAGTAAAAGAAAGGACATCGCTGTAATTTAGGGTATTACAAGTTCCATTAATGAGTCTGAAAATCATCACATTCATTAACAAAAAAAATAACAATTGAAACAAAATAAGGTTCTTAAGAATAACTCGCTTGATTTCATTTAGTATGATACTGTCAAACAGCAATGTTTCTTCCACATTCTTAATATATATATATATACAAACACCAAATACAAACACCACCAACTAAGCATTCAAACTGTAAATACCTCGTTGAGGAGCCATGGTCCACCCACAGACTGGGCGAACAAAACTTCCAATCTGTACAAAACTCCTTCAATGGCCGAAGCTCAGGCCCACACTCACGATCATGTGTTCTAATCAAGCCATACACTGATCAACTTCTGTTCTTAAAATATATCCAAGTTTGGTTAAAATGAAAAAGAAATCAATCAGAATGAAACATCAATTAAAAAGGCCTCTTACAATTTATTTTTTAAAAGATTGAAATAATAATCCAAGCAATTGTGTTTTTGTTTTTGTTTTTTTAGTTCAACAAATTGTGGGACTAGAGATCCAATATGTGCATTGGTTAGCACATAAATCTTACATAAACTTTACCAACTAGCAACAGAGAGATATTTGATTCCATTATTACCCAAAACCTATTGGGAAATGAACAGAATTTGAAGAGAGAGAGAGAGAGAGAGAGAGGATCCGTACGAAACGGAATAGACGTGAAACTTACGTACAGTTTTGGCGCGTGATACGACGCGTAGGAAGTCCATCTAGACCGTCCGTTTAAGCATAATCAAAGTGGGGCTGCACGTTAGATTTCACGCCATTCTGACGTGGCATTTTTAATTCCAGTTGGATTAAAAGTGGGCCCCGCAAAAACTAATGGGCGGGTGCCCAAGTCTGATTATTGGATCCGTTTTGGCGGTTTCTTATTACACTTTCATTTTTAAAACAATTATTTTAGTTTGTTTTTTTTTCCCTTTCATGATATTATAAACAAAAAAATAAAAAAGACTAATTAATAATAATAATCGATACCGTGACCATGATTTCTATTATAATCTCTAAAATAAAATTTCTAATGTAATTTTTATGTTAAATCAATATGAATAATAAAAATAAATAAATAAATAAAGACGAATTTACTAAATTTACTTATAAAACCGTGTCTACCTAATGAATTGCACTCGGTCACATCTAATCTTATAGTCGTGGGATTGTTTATTTAATTTTCGATGGAACATCTTACAAATTATTAATTTTTTAATTTTGTATAATCTATTAAACCATTTTTTTTAATAAATTACATATATTAATGTTCTTATCAAGTTTTACCATATAATATAGAATCCGAGATATCCATTCTCTTGAGGGTAAAGAGCTTCCAGAATCACTATAACTGACCCCATACTTCGAAAAGGATACACTGACCTGTTCAACACTATACTTCGATTCCACTCTTTGAAAAGGAAGATCGCCTCTTAACAATTCCGTTACCAAAACAACCGGAAATGTTTAAAAAAAGGTCGGCATACGGTTCGCACCCTTCTTTCTTTATCTCTAAAAAGAGGGTGTCCTAACCATCCAACAGCTATTCCAACCCCGTTGTCCATGGAACCCGCAAAAGGTAGTAAAAGAAAGGACATCGCTGTAATTTAGGGTATTACAAGTTCCATTAATGAGTCTGAAAATCATCACATTCATTAACAAAAAAAATAACAATTGAAACAAAATAAGGTTCTTAAGAATAACTCGCTTGATTTCATTTAGTATGATACTGTCAAACAGCAATGTTTCTTCCACATTCTTAATATATATATATATACAAACACCAAATACAAACACCACCAACTAAGCATTCAAACTGTAAATACCTCGTTGAGGAGCCATGGTCCACCCACAGACTGGGCGAACAAAACTTCCAATCTGTACAAAACTCCTTCAATGGCCGAAGCTCAGGCCCACACTCACGATCATGTGTTCTAATCAAGCCATACACTGATCAACTTCTGTTCTTAAAATATATCCAAGTTTGGTTAAAATGAAAAAGAAATCAATCAGAATGAAACATCAATTAAAAAGGCCTCTTACAATTTATTTTTTAAAAGATTGAAATAATAATCCAAGCAATTGTGTTTTTGTTTTTGTTTTTTTAGTTCAACAAATTGTGGGACTAGAGATCCAATATGTGCATTGGTTAGCACATAAATCTTACATAAACTTTACCAACTAGCAACAGAGAGATATTTGATTCCATTATTACCCAAAACCTATTGGGAAATGAACAGAATTTGCTGGCGAGAAACAAACTTCCTATGCTGTAAACATAAGAAAACTTCCTAGTCATACAGCTGACCAACCTTACCTATATTAGATTCCACCACAACAGTAGATCAGATTCTAGGATGATAACCGAAAGGCCCTGAAAAGATTTCTTGGGCAAAATTTGATTGATAAAACTTAAATTTAAAAAATGGGGAAATTGGAGGATCAATCAAGTTATAGTTGTAATGACAGAGTAAAACTTCCCAAGATGAACAAACAGAAAGAAAAAGATAAATAAACAGAAAGAAAGAAAGAAAGTGAAGAAGTACGGGTTTGAGTATTTTGAAAAGAAAAAGGCCTTAACGGTTTTCTAAAATGCCTATCAAAGAGAGTAACAATGGGTAACTAGGAAATTGCAATTAGAATAGTGGATAACCTTCTTCAGAAAGATGCACAGATAAAAAGTTACTACATATAGAGAACAAAAGTACGCTCTGTTGAGCTGGGTCGGCAAAGAACACAAAAAGATTCGACGACGGTGTGGTGTCAGACTGTAAAGTAATTCGATAAAGAAAATGCTAAAAGAAACGGGAGGGAGAACATAGCTTTAAAACGTAACAACAATAATAAAAACCAAAGTGAATAAGTGTTGATGGAATTTTACTCGAAACGCACTGTGAATCCATGGAATAATTACAAAACCGAAGAATCGAGAAAGCGAATGACGCAAACGTGGACCACATACACGCACAGAACAAACCATGATTAGTTCAAATTGACCGAAAGCACTTTCAGTTCCATTACTGTTTACTTTTCAAATGATATAAGGCCAGAAACCGTCTCCAAACAGAGAGATCAGGCTATAGCAAATATCGATTCCGCCAAATCAATCGTCAAGAACACAGAAACATCTTGTCAAAAAGTAATAACTAATCAGATATTCGTCCAAAACGATTAAGTCAAATAAACACGCATTGATACCAACAATATAACGTGTAAAGATCAATAAAATCTAGACCGCACAAGTGAGTTAAACCTTCGAATTCCAATAACGAAGCTCCTAGAAATGGATTTTTCAGATCTTAATAATAGTAAATTACAAGAGCGAAAACAATCCAAACCTTGGAAGAAAATGCATCAGGAAAAAGACGCTAGATCCATGCAATCTTCATCGCGGTCTCGGATTCAGTTGATGCAAGGCGGGATCCAATTCGCCCAATTTTTCCCCCCTAACAGCAGGGGAAACTCAAGAACATGAACTACAAGATCAAGAAGCGAAACAGTTCCCGACCTGCACCAAGCGAATTAGAGACCGCCGATGACTGAACCAAAATAGGGCAGAGAGAGGGTGAAAAAAAATCGCCACCGCCATGAAAGAGACGAAAAAGAAGAAAGATAAGAAAGAAAGGGAAAGAGGGAAACAGTTCAGACATTTAAGGCTAGTGGGAACCCTATCGATGAGTAGGGGTTGTGATTGCGTGATGCGAGGGTTATATATAGTGAGAACAGACGAATAGGATTGGAACACGTGTCAAGAGCGATTATCGCATCGGTCGCGATTCAATTTCAAGCGCGCATGGTGTAATAGCGCTTTGGTTTTTAATTTCAAACCAAGCGGGTGCCTCTTTTCCGCGTGGAGGTTAACAAAAAAGGTCATGGATTTCAAATTAATTACGAGAATGCCACTGTGCGTGTTGGGGACGACAGTGGTCACAGTAATTGCACGTGCGCTTTTTGTTTTCCAGTGCCAACTCTCTCTTAAAAATAATTATTTAATTTTTTATTTTTATTTAAAAAGCAAACCAAATTTTTTAAAACTAAAAAATATATTTTGATTTTGTTTAATTTTTTTAAGAGATATAAAATCTATTATAAAATAAATAAATAATTGGGAATTAACACAAATATTAAAAAAATATATATTATTATATTTTTTCTAATAAAGTAATAAAAAAAAACCCTAAATCATTTATGGCTATAAACTGATTCCCCGGAAGTTTCTCGTGAGAAATTTCAACTTGTGTAAACTTCTCCCTAACAGACGCCTTTTAAAACCTTTAAAAGAAACCCGAAAGGGAAAATCCAAAGAGAACGTTATCTAATAGCCGTGGGCTTGGGACAACTATTTACGATGTTTTATAAGGAGTTTCCCCGACAGTCCAATAGCTTCTAAAACAGCTTTACGATGCACCGGGAACAAGAGTTAGCAAAACGACCACTAACTTGGGATTATTATCATTATTACCACTATTAATTATTAAGATTTTGAATATATATATATATATATATATTATTTTTTTAAAATTTTGTAAAAAATAAAATAAAATTGATTTGGGTAAAGACAAATACCTAATATTCTTATATGTGCCCATTCCTTTATTTTCTTGTTATAAAATTAAAAAAAAAAAAAATTAATTGTAAAAATAAATAAATAAATTAATGAATTAAATTAAATGGGAAGGTCCATGGAATTGACTGCTGTGGTCAGGTCTCCAACCACATGGATTTCAAAGGTAAAGATTCTCTCTCTATTATGGGGCATATTTTAATTACCCAATTCAGGGAGGACCAATAATTTTCAATTCCATACTTGATTGCACTTGCATTGGGGCATTTATGTTATTTTACTAATTATTGGGCTCATCTCTGAAATTATTTTTTTTTTTTTAGAAATATAATACAAATATTTCAACGGTGCACGTCTCTGTACATAGTAAAATTTAAATATTATTTTTTTTTTGTCAATATTTTACTTAAATTTATTTCTTTTATTATTTATACTTATAAATGTTCATAGATGCTTGTTTTATTATTTATTGAAAATAAATTAATTCAATTTAGATATATTTAAATGTACTTTAATTAAAATAAAACAATTTTCAAAGCACTATCAAAGTTTTTAATTGTATAATTATTATTACGTAAAAAAACATAATAAATATGAAATTAATAAAAATAGTACAATAAAATAATACACACACGCACACAATCATGATTAATTAAACACCCCAATTAAATAAAATTAAAAAAATATATAATTTTCTTATATTAATATTTTGATATATATATATATATATATATATATATATATATATATATATATATATATATATATATATATATATATT